>NW_026961465.1:0-35225 GCF_963924245.1 Chroicocephalus ridibundus | reverse complement strand
GTCCCTATGGGGCGGTTGGGGGCACTAGGGGGGTCTATGGGGCAGTTGTGGGTCCCTATGGGGCATTTGGGGGCGCTATGGGGGGGCTGTGGGTCCCTAGGGGTGGTTGGGGGGCCCTATGGGGCACTAGGGGGGTCTGTGGGGCAGTTGTGGGTCCCTATGGGGCGGTTGGGGGGCCCTATGGGGCACTAGGAGGGTCTATGGGGGGGCTATGGGGCATCTGGGGTCCCTATAGGGCGGTTGGGGGCTCTGTGGGGGGGCTGTGGGTCCCTATGGGGCAGTTGGGGGCTCTATGGGGGGGCTATGGGTCCCTATGGGGCACTAGGGGGGTCTATGGGGGGGCTGTGGGTCCCTATGGGGCAGTGTGGGTCCCCATGGGGCACTAGGGGGGTTTATGGGTCTCTATGGGGCAGTTGTGGGTCCCTATGGGGCACCTGAGGGGCTGGGGGGGGGGGGGGTGCTATGGGTCTCTATAGGGCAGTTATGGGTCACTACGGGCACTTGCGGGGCCCTATGGGGCACCTGGGGGGCGCTGGGGAGCGGACTATGGGATGGTTATGGGCACTTATGGGTCCCTACGGGACAGTTATGGGTCCCTAGGGGGCACTTAGGGGCTGGGGAGGGCTCCTGTGGGCACTTACGGGTCCCTATGGGGCAGCTGGGGGGGCTATGGGCACTTATGGGTCCCTATGGGCACTTGTGGGGTTTCATGGGCCCCTAGGGGGCGCTTGAGGGGGAGCTCTATGGGGCACGGGGGCTGCTATGGGGCGGTTATGAGTCTCTGGGGCACGGGGGGCCGCTATGGGCACTGGGGGGGTCTCTGGGGCACGGGGGGGGCCGCTATGGGGCGGTTATGAGTCGCTACGGGGCACTGGGGGCGTTCCGTGGGGCACGGAGGGCCCCTACGTGGTATTTCTGGGCCCCTGTGGACGACTCGGGGGGGCGCTATGGGGCACGCGGGGCTCGCTATGGGGCGGCCGTGGGTCTGAGCCCCCCCTCTCGTGCCCCCCAGCTGTGGCAGCACGCGGCCGAGCTGCCCCGGGCCTGCAGCAGCGTCGTGGGGAGCGGGCGCCTGCCCCCCGGTACCGCACTTGGGGGCACTTGGGGGGCACTGGGGGGGTGGGGGGGGTGGGGGGGGATGTGGGGCTGGGAGGGGGCACTCGGGGGTCGCGGTGGGGGGGGGAGGGATGTGGGGCTGGGAGGGGGCACTCGGGGGGCTGTGGGGGGGGAGATGTGGGGCTGGGGGGGGTACTGGAAGGTCGCTGTGGGGCCGAGGGGTTAGTTGGGGGGCGGGATGTGGGTCTAGGGGGGACTTGGGGGGCACCGGGGCTGGGGGGGGGGGGTCACTTGTGGGGCAGGGGGGGGGGTCGCTGACCCCCGTCCCACCCCCCCCCAAGAGCTGGAGTCGGGGCTTGTGAGGGCTGCTGCGGGACGTGTGGGGCAACCGCCCACGGAATTCGACGGGGGCCTGGCCCGGCTGCCCCCCAGCGACGCCGCCCGCCCTGCGCCAGGCCCTGGTGAGCCCCCGCCCCACACGTACCACCCCCCCTCCGCCCCACACATACGGCCCCTGACCCATAAGTACGCCGTCCTGCCCCCTAAGTGCTCCTGCCCCCTAAGTACCCCCCTGCCCCCCATGTACTGCCCTGCCCCCAACTACTGCCCTGCCCCCAAGTACAGCTCTGCCCCACAGCGAGGCCTGCCCATGCCTGCCCCACACGTATGCTCCTGCCCCACAAGTCCCCTCCCCGTGACATCACGGCCACGCCCACTGTGACCTCACAGCCCCTCCCTTCTCCCCCCCCCCCCCCCCAACAGGGCCTGGCCGACGCCCCCCCGACACCCGCGTGGCCGCCGTGACGTCACCGTGATGATGTCATCGGCGTGGTGATGATGTCAGCGCCGGGGAGAGGTCGGCCGGGGTGATGTCAGCGTGATGTCACCGGGGGGGGGGGGGGGGATGACGGCGTGATGACGTCGGTGTGATGTCACCGGGCGGACAATGGCAGGACGATGACGTCAACATGATGGTGTCGGCGCGATGATGTCACGCGGGGGGGGGGGGGGTGGTGATGTCATGGCGGTCACATGCCCCCCCCCCCGCCCCCCCCCAAGAATAAGCGGCCTGGCCCTTAAGAGCGAACCTGCCTTTATTGGCCCCGCCCCCGAACGGAAGCCACGCCCCCCGCTCCTTGGCCCCGCCCCTGAGCTGAAGCCCCGCCCCCTGCTCCCTGGCCCCGCCCTCCCCTCCTTGGCCCCGCCCCTGAGCTGAAGCCCCGCCCACGGCTCCCTGGCCCCGCCCCTGCTCCCTGGCCCCGCCCTCCCCTCCTTGGCCCCGCCCCTGCTCCCTGGCCCCGCCCCTGCTCCTGGCCCCGCCCTCCCCTCCTTGGCCCCGCCCCTGAGCTGAAGCCCCGCCCACGGCTCCCTGGCCCCGCCCCCACTCATTGGCCCCGCCCCCGAGGTGAAGCCCCGCCCCCCGCGTATTGGCCCCGCCCCCTTTCCTTGGCCACTGCCGGGACTGGGAGGGGGGTGGGGGGCACTTGGGGGTCGCTGTGGGGTGGGATGTGGGGCTGGGAGGGTCCCTTAGGGGGAGATGTGGGGCTGGGGGGGGGGGGAGGGGGGGCTGGGGGTCACTTGTGGGTCGCCGTGGGGCAGAGCCGGAGTCGGGGGGTGTGGGGCAGGCGCCATCGGTGTCACGATGATGTCACAGCGACGTCATCGGGGAGGCCGGGGGGGGGCCCACGGGGGCCCGGCCCCACGGCGATGGGCCCGTAGGGCTGGGCCTGCTCCAGCCGCACCAGCCCCTCGCCGCACAGCTCTGAGAGGGGGGGGGGGGGTACGTGACTTGGGGGGCAGCCCCACACTTGGGGGGGCGGCCCCACACTTGGGGGGCGGCCCCACGGCAGGAGCGGAGGGACCCACCCCCCCTGACGTCACGGTGGGGGGATTGAAGTTGGGGCGGGGGGGTGGGGATGCGGGTTTCGCCATGGGGCAGCCCCATAAGTGTGGGTCCGGCCCACAAGTGTGGGTCTGGACGCCCCCCCGGACTCACCCAGGCAGACGGAGAAGAGCCGCCCCACGAGGCGCCGGGGGGTCCCGGGGGGCAGCAGCTCCCCCAGTTCCGCCCCCCCCTCGCGTCGCGCCGCCGCCGCCACCAGCCTGGGGGGGGAGAAAGGGGATCTATGGGCAGGGAGGTGTGGGGCGGGGAATGTGTGGGGCTGGAGTGGGGGGGGGGGTGCTGACCTGCGCAGGTTGTCGGTTGTGGGGGGCAGGGCCTCCGGGAGCTCCAGCAGCGGGGGGGGGGAGGGCGGGGGGGGCAGCAGGGGGCTGTGGGGCAGGAGAAGGGGGGGGGGGGGTCAGCGCTGCCCATAAGTGGCCCCATAAGTGGGTGTATCCCCCCCTCACTCCCCAGCCCCAGTCACCGTCGCTCCTCGGGGGGCGGCAGCCGGGGACGGAGCTCCTCCTCCGTCACCTCCAGGGACACCTCTGTGGGGCAGACCCATAGCGACCCATAGCCGCCCCATAGCGACCCACAGCCACCCCATAGCTGCCCCACAACAACCCGCAGTGACCTGCAGCGAGCCCACAGCGACCCGCCGTTGCCCCCACAGCCACCCGTAGCTGCCCCGTAGCGACCCACAGCTGCCCTATAGCGACCCATAGCCACCCCATAGTGACCTGTAGCAGACCCATAGCTGCCCTATAGCGACCCATAGCCACCCCATAGTGACCTGTAGCAGCCCGCGGTGACCGCAGAGCGACCCATAGCTGGCCCATAGTGACCCACAGCAAGCCATAGTGACCCATAGCTGCCCCACAGTGACCCACAGCGACCCATAGTGACCCACAGCGACCCATAGCTGTCCTGTAGCGACCCGTAGCCACCCCACAGAAACCTACAGCTGCCCATAGCCACCCCATAGTGACCCACAGCGAGCGATAGCGACCCACAGTGACCCCACAGCCACCCATAGCTGCCCCATAGCGACCCCCAGCCACCCCATAGCGACCCCAGTGACCCATAGCAACCCCCACAGTGACCCACAGCGGCCCCATAGCCACCCCACAGCACCCCACAGCGGCCCCATAGTGCCCCACAGTCACCCAGAGTGACCCATATCAACCCCACAGCTGCCCCATAGCAACCCCTGCTGACCCCCCCCGGCCCCCCCAGCCAGCCCCACGGCGCCGTGGGTCGCTCACCCGAGGAGGGCAGGACGGGCAGGCTGGGCTCCAGCACCTCCCGCAGCACCTGTGGGGCCCCCACGCCTCAGTCCCCACACTTGGGGGGCAGCTATGGGGCCCAGACGCCTGGCTGCCCCCCAAGTTAAGGGGGGGGGGGGGGGGGTTTCTATGGGGCGCGGCCGTGTGGGTCCTCACCTCCACCTCGCTGGGGAAGCTCCGGGGGGGCCGGGGGGACGGGCCGTGGGGCCGGGCGGGCGCAGTGGTCCCACAGGTCCCTCAGCTCGGGGGGCGCCAACCTGTGGGGCAGGAGAGAGGGGGGGGAAAAGTGTGGGGCACGGCTCCCGCCCCACGCTCTGCCCCACAGACTCACCGAAGGTCGGGGTCTGCAGCAGCTCCTTAGGGGTCCGGCGCCGCTTGTGGGGCGGCTCCAGCAGCACCTGTGGGGCGCAGACGCTGGGGCGCCGCCGTGGGTCGCGTTCCCCCCCCCCCATCCCCCCCTGCATCTGGGGGGGTTTCTATGGGGCCTGCCCCCCAACTCACCAGGGGCTGGCAGTGGGCGTGGGGCTGGAGGAGCTGGGCCTTGAACTCCTCGCGGGGGATCTGGGTCTGGGGGTCGATGTGGGGCAGGCGGCGGCGGCGGCGCGGGGGGGCCTGAAGCAGGGGGTCAGCGGCCCCACGGCTGCCCCACGGCTGCCCCACGGCTGCCCCACACCTACCTTGGGGGCGGCGGCGGCGGCGGGGGGAGGGCGGGTTCCTCCGGGGGGCGGGGGACTGTTGTTGGTTGGGGGTAAAGAGAGGGGTTGTGGGGCTGCCCCATAAGTGGGGCCTCCCCCCCCCCTCTCTCTGCCCCACAAGTGCTCACCGGGGGGCAGGGGCGGCGGTGGAGGGACCTCCGGGAGCTCCTCCGCTGTGGGGCAGGGCAGGCGCGCCGTGAGGCCACGGGGGGGGGGGGGTGGCGTGCCCCACAAGTGCCCCCCCAGCCCCACAAGTGCCCCCCCAGCCCCACAAGTGCTCCCTCAGCCCCACAACTGGCTCCTCAGCCCCACGAATGCTCCTCCAATTCCCCCCTCCCAGCCCCACAAGTAGTTTCCCCCGGCCCACAAGTGCCCCACAAGTGTCTCCCTCCCCCCCCCCCAGCCCCACAAGTGCCCCCCTGCCCCACAAGTGCCCCCCTGCCCCACAAGTGGCCCCCAGCCCCACAAGTGCCCGCACCGGGGACCAGCATCTCGGCCTCCATCTCCGCCAGCAGCTCCAGCTCCCGCAGCGTCACCTCCGGCAGCTCCTCCTCCTGCGCCCCACAGCGCTATGGGGCAGCCCCACACCTGCCCCCCTCCCTTCCCCGCTATGGGGCAGCCCCACAACTCCCCACCCCGCCTCCTCCCCACCCCGGCCATGGGGCAGAGAATTTCCCCCTCCAACCCTTCCCCACGTGGGACAGCCCCCGCCATGGGGCAGCCCCACGGCGCTATGGGGCAGCCCCCCAAGGCCTCGCTATGGGGCAGCCTTCCCCACCACGGCACAACCTTGCCCGCTATGGGGCAGCCCCCCTGCCTCCTCACACACCCCCACCCCTCCCCCAGGCTATGGGGGCAGCCCCCCAGCGCTATGGGGCAGCCCCCCAAGCCCTCGCTATGGGGCAGCCCCACCTCAACGGCCGGCGGGACGAGGGGCTCGGCCTCCCGCAGGGTGATTATCTCGGGGGACACGGCCAGGACGGGCTCTGTGGGGCAGAGTTGGGGGGGGGGGGGGGGGGTCAGGAGGGGGACGCGGGTTGTGCCTCCCCTTCCCCAGCCCCACACTTGTGGGGCAGAGCTCACCCGGGGGCAGCGGGACCTCGGCGGGGGGCAGCTCCTCCAGCAGCCACTGGCACATGGTTTGGGGGGGGGGGGGAAATGGGGGACGTTTGGGGGCGGTTGTTGGCTGGGGGGTGGGGGGGGGCGGATTTGGGGGGCAGCGCCGTGGGGCAGCGATACCTGGGGCAGCGCCGTGGGGCTGGGCAGCTCCGGGACCATCACCCCGAAGAAGGGGTCGGGGGCCAGCTCCAGCGCCGCCATCTGCGCCAGGGCGTCCCCCACCAGCTGCCGCCTGCAGGGGTGTGGGGCGGCTATGGGGCAGGGCTGGGGGGTGGGCTGGGGGGCAGCGGAAGGGGGGGTTGAGAGCGCTATGGGGCAGTTTGGGGGGGCTACGGGGCGGCGGAGGGGGGGTTTCGGCAGCCTCTAGGGCAGCTCGGGGGGGGCTATGGGTGCTGTGGGGCAGCTATAGGGCAGCGTTTGGGGCCTACAGGGCGCTATGGGGCGGTGGGGGGGGGGTCTATGGGGCAGTGTTTGGGGTCTACGGAGGAGTTTAGGGGGTGCTATGGGTCGCGATGGGGCAGTAGTGAGTTTCTCTGGGGTGCTATGGGGCAGCGGTGGAGATCTCTGGGGTGCTATGGGGCAGCGTGTGGGGCAGCCGTGGGGCACTCACTGCCGGGGGGGGCTGAGGTCGATCCTGGCGGGGGGCAGGGCCCGGTGCAGCCGCGCCAGAACCTGCGTGACCTCCTCTGGGGGGGGGGCAGGGTCAGTGCCCCATAGACACCCCCAGCGCCCCATAGACCCCCCCAGTGCCCCATAGATCACCCCCCGAGCCCCATCACCCCCCATAAACTCTCGTATCCCACCCCAGGGACCCCCATATTCGTCCCCCCCAGGTGCCCCCCTGGCCCCACAGGCCCCCATAAGCCCCCCAACCCCCCCCCCCCCCCCCACGGACCCCCATAACCCCCTAGTGACCCCCATAACCCCCCATATCCCCCCCCGGGGACCCCCATAACCCCCTAGTGACCCCCATAACCCCCCATATCCCCCCCATAACCCCCTAGTGACCCCCATAACCCCCCAGGGACCCGCATAAGCCCCTAGTGACCCCCCCATAACCCCCCCCAGGGACCCCCATAACCCCCCCAATCCCCCCCCAGAGACCCCCATACCCCCCTAGTGACCCCCAGAACCCCCCATATCCCCCCCCATGACCCCCTAGTGACTCCCATAACCCCTCATAACCCCCCCCAGGGACCCCCATAACCCCCCATATCCCCCCCCATGACCCCCTAGTGACCCCCATAACCCCTCATAACCCCCCCCTAGTGACCCCCATACCCCCCTAGTGACCCCCATAACCCCCCCAATCCCCCCACAGGGACCCCTATACCCCCCTAGTGACCCCCATAACCCCCCATATCCCCCCCATACCCCCCTAGTGACCCCCACAACCCCCCTCAATCCCCCCACAGAGACCCCCATAACCCCCTAGTGACCCCCATAACCCCCCCAATCCCCTCCCAGAGACCCCCATAACCCCCTAGTGACCCCCATAACCCCCCATATCCCCCCTATAACCCCCTAGTGACCCCCATAACCCCCCATATCCCCCCCCAGGGACCCCCATAACCCCCTAGTGACCCCCATAACCCCCCATATCCCCCCCCATGACCCCCTAGTGACCCCCATAACCCCTCATAACCCCCCCAGGGACCCCCATACCCCCCTAGTGACCCCCATAACCCCCCATATCCCCCCCCATACCCCCCTAGTGACCCCCACAACCCCCCTCAATCCCCCCAGGGACCCCCATACCCTCCTAGTGACCCCCATAACCCCCCAGAGACCCCCATAACCCCCTAGTGACCCCCATAACCCCCCATATCCCCCCCCATACCCCCCTAGTGACCCCCATAACCCCTCATAACCCCCCATATCCCCCCCATAACCCCCTAGTGACCCCCATAACCCCTCAGATCCCCCCCCAGGGACCCCCTAGCCCCCCCATAGGCCCCCCCGGGCGGGCCGTACCCAGCAGCACGCCGCACTGCCGCCCGAAGACCCGCACCAGCCCCAGCTGCAGCAGCGCCGCCAGGTAGAGGGAGCAGCGGGGGGGCGGGGCCCCGGGGGGCGGGGGCGGCACCTCCCACCCGCTGCGCCCATTCACGAACGCCACCAGCGCCGCGCTGCGGGGGGGGGGGGGGGGGAGGGAGAGGCGGGGTCACGGCCTCGGCCAATCGCACGCCGGGGGGGCGGAACCGCCGTGGGTCCATTCGCCCCATTGGTCAGCAGAGGGAGGGGGCGGAGTCACCACCGTCCCATTCACTCCATTGGGGCGTGAAGGGGGCGGGGCCAGGACGGCCCGGTGGCGCGCAGGGGGGGCGGAGCCACGGCGGTCCATTCACCCCATTGGCCCGCAGGGGGAGGGGGCGGAGTCAGGGTCGCCTATTAACACGCGAGGGGGCGGTGCCAGGGCAAGCCCCTTCACCCCATTGGCCCGCAGAGGGAGAGGGCAGAGTCACCGCCATCCCATTCACCGGCGTGCAGAGGGAGGGGGCGGAGCCAGGGCGGCCCCTTCACCCCATTGGGCCGCAGAGGGAGGGGGCGGAGTCATCGCCATTCCGTCCACCCCATTGGGCTGCAGAGGGAGGGGGCGGAGTCACCGCCGTCCCATTCAGTCCATTGTCCTGCAGAGGGGGCGGAGTCACCGCCGTCCCGTTCACCCCATTGGCCCGCAGAGGGAGGGGGCGGAGTCACCACCATCCCATTCACTCCATTCTCCTGCAGAGGGGGCGGAGTCTCCACTGTCCCAGTCACCCCATTGGCCCGCAAAGGAAGGGGGCGGAGTCACCACCGTCCCATTCACTCCATTGTCCCACAGAGGGAGGGGGCGGGCCCGGGGCGGCCCATTCATTCCCATCGCGACCCCGTTTCTGGCAGAATTCGCCCCAAAGCGCCCCGTCCCCCCCCCCCCGGCGCTACCAGGTGTGGGGCACGTCCACCCGCAGGTACTCCCGCCGCACCAGCCGCGAGCTGCAGGTGGCCGCCAGCCTGGGGGGGGGCGGGGAGAGACCCAAAATCAGCCGCTTTCACCCCAAAAAGAACCCGACCCCCCCCCCACCCCCCCGAGCCCCGAAATCCCCCCGTTTCAGCCCAAAACGGCACCTACCAGATGACGCCGAAGCAGCCGCTGCGGCGCTGCAGCACCTCGGGGTAGTAGAACATGGCGGCGGCCCAAAAAAGCCTTCAATTCGCCCCAAAAATCTGGGGCGGGGCAGCAAAAAATGGGGGGGGGGGAGGAAAAAAAAAAAAAAACAACCCCAAAATTGGGGCAACGGCGGCGAGGAGGAGGGTGGGGGGGGGTAAAACCCCCTCCGAGACCCCCAAAAGACCCCCCCCCAAAAAAACGAGGTCACGCAAAATAGAGCAATTTAAATAAATAAGCGGCTTAAATAAATTAGCGGTTTAAATAAAAGGCGGGTTTGGCCCCAAAACCCCCCCCCCCAAGTGCGTTAAAATTAGGAATTGAGGTTAAAAAAGGCGGCCGAAAAGGGCAGCTTTAGCCTCGAAATGGAGCGAGTTTAAATAAATTTAAATATTTTCACCCAAATTTAAATAGTTTTTATATTAAATAACATTAAAATCACTTCAGCGAATTGAAGCGCTTAATGCTCAATAACTAAAGAGGTTTAAAACCCCACTTTTTTGCCCCAAAAGCCCACGAAAAGACCCCAAAACTACCCCCCCCCGCCTTTAAAATCCCCCAAATTTAAATATAATAATCTAAATAAATAAAAGATTATTAAAAAAAGCCGGAGTTGGCCCCAAAATCCCGGGAAACGGCCGCAAAAGCCGGCACCGACCCGGTTGAAATGTTAAATAAGGTTAATTCAACCAATATCTTAACTTATTAATTTAAATAAATAGGTTTTAAAAGGTTTTTTAGGGGGAAAGTTGCTTTAGACTCCTAAAAGTTCCCCAAAGCGGGAACTCCAGCCCCATACATGTTAATTTAAATAAATTAAGCCTTTGAAAAAGCCGAATTTGGCCCCCAAAATCCCCCAAACCGGCCCCAATCGCGGCCCCTCCCCCCTTCTAAACGTCTCGCTTTAATTAACAGATTAATTTAATTAAGAGCCTTTTGCTCAAAACCTCCCCCCCCCCCCCCCCGCCAAACCGCGAATCCAATTAAGATCAATTCAACCCTTTAACCCCCGAATTTCGGTCGAAAAGGGTCCCAAACCGGCCCAAAATAAAGCCTTAAAAATTAGCGGCTGCTAACTGCACTCGCTAATTAACCCCTAATTAAGGGCCGGGCCGGCCCCGCCCCAACTAACGCCCCTCCCCGCCCCCCGCCGTTAATTAATTTAAACCGCCGCTGCTCTCCACCGCCTCTCGGGAGGTCGCTGGGGGGCAGTCAGTCGCTAATTAGTCATTAATTAGCGTTAATTGGCGCCGGAGCCGAGAGGAACCCGCCGCTGTCGCCCGCCGCCGCCCGACGGAGGGGGCAGGCGGCGCGCCCCGCCTTATATCACCTCGCCCCCTCCCCGCCACCAATCAGCGACCCGCTCGCCTCAGCGCCGCCGAGCCAATCAGCGCCTCGCTCCCCTCAGCGAGGGGGCGGGACGACAGCGGCGGGAAAGCGGCGACCAATCGGCGCCTCCCTGCCTTCCCCTGGAGACGGCCGAGCCAATGGGAGGCCTTCCCTCCTTGCGGCACCGGCCAATCAGCGGGCGCCGCCGCTTTCCCGGGCTTTCTCCTCAGCGTGAGGGAGCGGCGGCGGGCAGACAGCGGCGGGGAGCGAAGGCAGCGGGTGGGTGTTCCGTTCTCTCCGGACCTCACGGACGCGGTGATGGGCTGTGGGTCCCGGGGGGGGGGTTCGGGCGCGTCTGTGGGTCCTGGGGCGGGGGGGTGTCAGTGGGTTCCAGAGGACCTGGGGTTCCTGGGGGGGTTCGGGAGGGTCCGGGGGCGTCTAGAGGGTCCCGGGGTGGGGGTGTGTGGTGTTCCTCTGGGTTCCGGAGCGGTCTATAGGTCCTGGCGGCGGGGGGGGGGGGGGGGGGGACTGTGGTTCCCGGAGTGTCTTTGGGGTCCCGGGGTTTTCTGTGGGTCCCGTGAGGGGGAGTTGGGGGTCTCGGAGGTTGTCTATGTGTCCCGGGGGAGGGTTTATGGCGGTCCCGGGGGGTTTCTGTGAGTCCCGGGTGGGGGGGGGGGGGGGACGACTATGGATCCCGGGGTGTGTGTGTCCCTATAGGGCGGGGGGGGGGGGGGCACTTATGGGGCTGGTGTGGGGCAGAGATGGGGCACTTGTGGGGCAGCCGCAAGCCCCGCCCCTTCGAAGCCTGGCCCCCCCATTGGCTCTGCTTCCCCCGCCCCCCTCCGAGGCCCTGCCTCCCCATTGGCTCCGCCTCCCCCTGAGGCCCCGCCCCCTCATCACGCGTGGGCGTGGCCAGCGCTGCCTTTATTGACCCTGCCGGGAGGGGGGGGGCGTGGCCAGCGCCGCGTTCTTCAATGGCGCGGGGGGGCGTGGTCAGCGGCGGGGGGGCGTGGCCAGCGGCGCCTCCGTCTCCAGCAGGCGGCGCAGGCGCCGGTCGTAGTCGGCTTCGCTCTCGGCCGGGTCGCGGGGCGGCCTCCCGGCCGGTAGGTGGCGTTCTGCCGCCGCCCGTAGTTCGGCCCGCGAGTAGAGACGCGCCGGGTCCAGCCCGTGCTCGTTGATGAGCCCCACCAGGTACTCCGTGTAGTGGCCCCTGCCGGCAGGGAGGCGCGTACGGCCTCAGCCCCGACCCACAGGGACCGCCCCCCCCCCCCGGTGCCCCACAGGCACCCTAAATGCCTCTTAGGGACCTCAGACACCCCCCAAGGGACCCCCAGGTGCCCCACAGAGGGCCCAGGTGCCCCATAGGGCCCCCCCAGTGCCTCATAGGGACCCCTAAATGCCCCATAGGGCCCCCCCCAGTACCCCATAGGGACCCCCATGTGCCCCATAGGGAACCCAGACACCCCATAAGGACCACATATCACCCCCCCTACGACTGTCCCATATGGTCTAAACACCCCCCTGGGGACCCCATAACGACCCCCAGGTGCCCCATAGGGACCCCAACTCCCCCTCCCCCCCCGCCAAGGGACTCCCAGGTGCCCCACAGAGGGCCCGTAAGTGCCCTCTAGGGGCCTGAAATGCCTCTCCTGGGACCCCCAACTGCCCCACAGGGGACCCGAACACCCCTGAGACCCCCAGGTTCCCCACAGGGGCCCGTAAGTGCCTCATAGGGACCCCAGGTACCCCATAGCGACCCCCAAGTGCCCCACAGGGGGTGCAAACATCCCCCCAAGACCCCCAGGTGCCCCACAGTGACCCTATATCGATTCCCTATCACCCCCCCCAGTGCCCCATAGGGCCCAAACATCCCCCCGGGGACCCCGAAGTGCCCCACAGGTGCCCCTAAATACCCCATAGGGACCTCAAAGAACCCCCAAGTGTCCCATAAGGACCCCAGAGACCCCGTAGGGACCCCATATCACCCCCCAGGTGCCCCATAGGGCCCACCCCATAGCGCCCCACTCACCGGCAGAGGCCGGCGTGGCCTGGGGGGATGTCTCTGCCACAGGGCTCGTCCCGCAGCCCGGCCCCCGTCTCCTTCTGCTCCAGCACCCCACAGCCCCCTGCGCCACAGCCTCAGCGCCCGCCCCACGCCTGCCCCACACTTGGGGGGCATGGCGGGGAGGGGTGGGAAAAGGGGGGAAAGGGGAAAGGGGGGTCCCCACCTCCGGGCACAGGCTGGGCTTCGGCCGGCGGCTCCGTGTCGAAGGGCACCCCTCCTTCCTGGGGGGCAGGCGACCCACAAGTGACCCACAGCAACCCATAGCGATCCCCAGCTGCCCCACAGTGACCCACAGCCACCCCCAGCTGCCCCACAGCGACCCACAAGTGCCCTGTAGAACCCCACCACTGCCCCACAGCGAGCCCCAAGCACCCTATAGTGCCCCATAGAGACCCGCAGCTGCCCCATAGAGAGCCCCAGCGACCCCCAAGTGCCCCATTGCAGCAAAGTGCCTCACAGCGACCCCCAACTGCCCCATAAAGACCCACATGACTCCCAGCTGCCCCACAGCGGCCCCCAAGTGCCCTCCAGATGCCCTCACACCACCCCAGTGCCCCCCCCGCCCCCTCGGCTCCTGCCCAACAGCCCCGCCCCCCGCCCCACAGCTGCCCCATAGCGCACCCGCAGGAGGCGCTGGAGGCGGGGGGGCTCCCAGTCGCGCAGGTAGAAGAGGCAGTCGCGGGGGTGGTGGCCGTGCAGGGACCCCCGCAGGGGACAGCCCTCCTCGGGGCAGCGCTGGGGGGGGCCTCAGACCCACGGCCGCCCCACAGCGACGCCCTGCCCCACGGCAAACCCCCCGCCCCACAGACACCCCCAGGGAGAGACACCCCCCTGCCCCGTGGGGACTCCCTCCAGCCCCCTGGAGGACCCCTCTGCCCCACAGGGATCCTGTGGAGACCCCTTGAGCCCCATAGAGACCCTCTGCCCCACAGAGACCTCCTCCAGCCACATAGGGACCCCTTCAGCCCCATAGAGACCCCCAGGGAGAGTCCCTCATCCCCATAGAGACCCCGTGGGACCCCCCTCAGCCCCACAGGGACCCCTTCAGCCCCATAGAGACCCCCACGGAGAGTCCCTCATCCCCATAGAGACCCCGTGGGACCCCCCTCAGCCCCACAGGGACTCCTCCAGCCCCATAGAGACCCCACCCCCGCCCCACAGGGACCTTGTAGGGCCCCTCCCAGCCCCATAGAGACCCCCCTCAGCCCCACAGGGACCCCTTCAGCCCCATAGAGACCCCACCCCCACCCCATAAGGACCTTGTGGGGGCCCCTCCAGCCCCACAGGGATTCCTCCAGCCCCATACAGACCCCACCCCCGCCCCATAGGGACCTTGTAGGGAGCCCCCCAGCCCCATAGGGACCCCACAGCCCCCCCGCCCCACGGCCCCCGCCCCACTCACGTCCTTGGGGTGGAAGGGGTGCCCGCAGGCGCAGCAGAAGTGGTGGCGGCACTGGGAGCACTGGCAGTGCAGGCACCCGCCCCGCGCCAGCGCGAACCACACCCCACACCGCGGGCACGCTGTGGGGCACACGGGGGGCAGGCGTGGGGCAGCTGTGGGGCTGGGCCATAGGGCAGGGCCATAGAGCAGGTGTGGGGCTGGAGTATGGGGCAGAGCCATGGGGCAGTGGGGCAGATAGGGGGAAGGTGTGGGGCAGGGCCATAGGGCAGAGCCGTGGGGCTGGGACGTGGGGCAGAGCCGTGGGGCTGGGCTGTAGGGCTGGGGCGTGGGGCTGGGACGTGGGGCAGAGCCATGGAGGTGGGCTGTGGGGCAGGACCATGGGGTAGCTCTGGAGGTGGGCTGTGGGGCAGAGCCATAGGGCTGAACCATGGGGCAGCTATGGGGCCGGACTATGGGGCAGAGCCGTGGGGCTGGGTTGTACCCACACACCACCACATGCAGTGCCATGGCGCAGAGTGTCTTGTCCCCAGCCCCCCAAGTGAGCCATGGGGCAGGGTGACCCTCCCCGCCCAGTTCCCAGACCCCCAAGTGCTGTGGGGCACCCACCGATGCCGTGTTCCCGCAGAAAAGCCGCCAGCCCCACGGGCGCCGCTTGTGGGTCACGGGCGCCCAGCCAGGCCCCGAACTCGGCGCAGGAGAGGGAGGCGTGTTGGGGGTCCCACTGCCAGGGGGGGCGGTGTCACCCCACGGCGACCCACAGCCGCCCCAGTGACCTACAGGGACCCATAGCGACCCCCAGCCACCCCATAGGGACCCACAACCACCACATAGTGACCCACAGGGATCCATAGCAACCCATAGCTGCCCCATAGGGACCCCCAACACCCCATGGGTGCCCCATAGTGACCCACAGCCACCCCATGGGGACCCACACTGCCCCATAGTGACCCACAGCTGCTGTATAGGGTCCTCCAACACCCCATAGTGACCCACAGCTGCCTCATAGGGACCCACAGATGCCCCATAGTGACCCACAGCCAACCCACAGGGCCCCACAACTGCCCCATGGGGACCTTCCAGCCCCATATCCCCCCCCCAGCCCCACACCCCTCCAGCATCACATCCTGCCCCAGCCCCACATCTTTCCAGTTCCACATCCCCCTCCCCAGCCCCATAGGGTCCCCCCAGCCCCACATCTCCCCACATCCCGCACCGGGCGCTGGCAGCGGGGGCAGAAGCGCTGCTGGCACTGGGGACACTGGGCCGGGCCCTGCTCCGCCTCGAAGATGAACCCAAACGAGCACTTGGGGGGCAAGGGGGGGAGGGGGTCAGCCCCACGGCCTGACCCCCAGAGTCCCCCCCCAGCCCCATAGACACCTCCCCTGCCCCATAGAGCTCCCCGCTCCGGTTCCACAAACCTGCTCCAGCCCCATAGATCCTTCCCACAGACTCCCCCCTGCCCCATAGAGCACTGCCTCTGGCCCCATAGATCCCCCCACTGCCCCACAGCTCCCTCCCCCAGCCCCACAGCTCCCCTCCCGCCCCGTAGAGTCCTCCCAGTTCCACATTCCCCCCCCTCCAGCCCCATAGCTTCCCCCCCTCTGGCTCCACAGACTCCCCCCGGCCCTATAGATCCCTCCCCCAGCCCCATAGATTCCCCAGCCCCACAGAGCCGCCTTCTGCCCTATAGCGCCTCCTTCTGCCCCCCCCCAGGCCCCCCGGCCCCCCACCTGGATGCACCAGAGGAACTTGGGGTCCCGCAGCAGCTCCAGCTCCGTCAGCTTCTGGGTGAAGAGCTGGTAGGTGTCGGGGTCCAGGCACTGCCGCAGCTGGGGGGCAGCCGTGGGTCAGACCCCCACGCAGCCCCACAGCCCCCGAGAGCACCCGGGGGGGCACCGCAGAACCCCCCCCCCCCCCCCCGCCGTGAGCCACTTGTGGGGCAGAGAGTCCCTTGCAGGGCAGAGCGCCCCTCTGGGACCCATTTACGGGGCGCGAGGACTTGGGGGGCGGCCCCTCCTCACCCAGGTGGGGCAGGGCAGGGGGGGGCGATGTGGGGCGGGGTGTGGGTCGCAGACCTGGGTGTCGAGGGTGGAGAAGTAGCAGAGGCGCTGCCCCTCGTCGCCCAGGTCGGGCTTGCCGCAGGCGGGGCAGACCAGGTCGCGCACCCCCCGCTCCTTGACGCCGATGGTGAAGTGCAGGCGGAAGCACTCGGGGCACAGCGGGCACTCGCAGCCCGTCAGCCACTGCATCTGCCGGGGGGGGGGGCGGGGGGGGGGTCACGGCGCCCCGCAGGCCCCCCCCGCCCCCTCCAGTACCCCCCCCCCCCCCCATCCCTAGTGTCCGTCCCCCCCATTCCCCCCCCCCAGTTTCACCATTCCCCCTATTTCCCCCCTGTTCCCCCCAGTTTCCCCCATCCCCTCCCAGTCCTCCCCAGTCCCCCCCAGTTTCCCCAGTCTCCCCCATCCTCTCCCAGTTCCCCCCATCCCCCCCCAGTCCCCCCCAGTTTCCCCCATCCCCTCCCAGTTCCCCCAGTCCCCCCAGTTCCCCCAATTTCCCCAGTTCCCTCTGTCCCCTCCCAGTTCCTCCCATCCCCTCCCAGTTCCCCCAGTCCCATTTCCCCCATCCCCCCCCACTTCCCCCCAATTTCCCCAGTTTCCCCAGTCCCCCCCAGTTCCCTCCATCCCCCCCCAGTTCCCCCCAATTTCCCCAGTTCCCCCATCCTCTCCCAGTCCCCCCCAGTTTCCCCCATCCTCTCCCAGTTCCCCCCAGTTTCCCACATTCCCCCCCATTCCCCCAATTCCATCCCAGTCCCCTCCCAGTTCCCCCAATTTCCCCAGTTCCCTCCATCCCCCCCCATCGCCTCCCAGTTCCCCCAGTCCCCCCCCCATTTCCCCCGTCCCCTCCCAGTTCCCCCCATCACATCCCCCCAAGTTCCCCCATCCCCTCCCAGTTCCCCCAGTCCCCCCAGTTCCCCCCAATTTCCCCAGTTCCCTCCGTCCCCTCCCAGTTCCTCCCATCCCCTCCCAGTTCCCCCCATCCCCCCCCAGTCCCCCCCAGTTCCCCCCATCCTCTCCCAGTTCCCCCCAGTTTCCCACATTCCCCCCCGTTCCCCCAATTCCATCCCAGTCCCCTCCCAGTTCCCCCCATCCCCTCCCACTTCCCCCAGTCCCCCCCCCATTTCCCCGTCCCCTCCCAGTTCCCCCCATCACATCCCCCCAAGTTCCTCCATCCCCTCCCAGTTCCCCCAGTCCCCCCCAATTTCCCCAGTTCCCTCTGTCCCCTCCCAGTTCCTCCCATCCCCTCCCAGTTCCCCCAGTCCCCCCCCCATTTCCCCCGTCCCCTCCCAGTTCCCCCCATCCCATCCCCCCAAGTTCCCCCATCCCCTCCCAGTCCCCCCAGTTCCCCCCAATTTCCCCAGTTCCCTCCGTCCCCTCCCAGTTCCTCCCATCCCCTCCCAGTTCCCCCAGTCCCGTTTCCCCCATCGCCCCCCAGTTCCCCCAATCCCCCCCACTTCCCCCCAATTTCCACAGTTCCCCCCGTCCCCCCCAGTTTCCCCAGTCCCCCCCCGTTTCCCCCATTCCCCCCCAGTTTCCCCAGTCCCGTTTTCCCCGTCCCCCCCCAGTTCCCTCCATCCCCCCCCAGTTCCCCCAGTCCCCCCCCCATTTCCCCCATCCCCTCCCAGTCCCCCCCAGTTCCCCCGTCCCCCCCAGCTCCCCCCGCGGTACCTGCTGGCGGGGCAGCCCCCCCCCGCAGACGGCGCACTCGCAGCGCAGGCGGCGGCGCAGGGCGGCGCGGTCGGGGCAGAGCCCCACGGCCTCCACCAGCTCCCCCAGCGCCCGCGGGCCCAGCCCCAGCTCCCGGCCCAGGCTGGCCACCAGCACGGCCCGGCCCCAGCTCGCCACCCCCCAGCGTGGCCAGCGCCCGCCGCACCACCGCCTGCCGCCGGGCCGGGGCTCAGCCGGGCTGCGGCCCCCCGCGCCCCCTGGCAGAACCCCCCGACACCAGCCCCCCTCCCGGTGACAGAAACCCCCTCCCGGTGACAGAAACCCCCTCCCAGTATCCCCAAACCCCCTCCCAGTGACATAAACACCCTCCCAGTAATCCAAGACCCCCTCCCAGTGACAGAAACCCCCCCAGTAACCCCGAACCCCTTCCCAGTATCCCCAGACCCCCTCCCAGTGACATAAACACCCTCCCAGTAATCCAAGACCCCCTCCCAGTAACCCAGGACCCCTTCCCAGTATCCCCAGACCCCCTCCCAGTAACCCCGGACCCCTTCCCAGTATCCCCAGACCCCCTCCCAGTAACCCAGGACCCCCTCCCAGTAACCCAGGATCCCCTCCCAGTAACCCCAGACCACCTCCCAATAACATAAACCCCCTCCCAGTACCCCCAGACCCCCTCCCAGTAACCCAGGACCCCCTCCCAGTAACTCCAATCCCCCTCCCAGTAACCCCAGGCCCCCCACCAGTAACATAAGCCCCCTCCCAGTAACCCCAGACCCCCTCCCAGTAACTCCAATCCCCCTCCCAGTAACCCCAGGCCCCCCACCAGTAACATAAGCCCCCTCCCAGTAACCCCGGACCCCCTCCCAGTAACCCCAGGCCCCCCACCAGTAATACAAGCCCCCTCCCAGTAACCCCAGATCCCCTCCCAGTAACTCCAATCCCCCTCCCAGTAACCCAGGATCCCCTCCCAGTAACCCCAGACCCTTCCCAGTAACTCCAATCCCCCTCCCAGTAACCCCAGACCACCTCCCAATAACATAAACCCCTTCCCAGTAACCCAGGACCCCCTCCAGTAACTCCAATCCCCCTCCCAGTAACTCCAATCTCCCTCCCAGTAACCCAGGACCCCTTCCCAGTAACTCAGGACCCCCTCCCAGTAACTCTAATCCCCCTCCCAGTAACCCAGGACCCCTTCCCAGTAACTCCAATCCCCCTCCCAGTAACCCCAGGCCCCCCACCAGTAACAGACCCCCACTCCCAGTAACATAAACCCCCTCCCAGTAACCCAGGACCCCCTCCCAACGCCCCCCAGTCGCTCCCGGCGCCCCCGGCACACACGCACCTGCTGGTCGGGGCTCTGGAAGTCGAGGGGGGCTGCTGGGGGTCCCAGAGGCGGCGCAGGAAGGGCTGGAGCCGCCGGCGCTGCAGGTCCCCCAGCGCCCCCCAGGCGTCCCCCCCGTTCTGGTAGAGGGCCCCTGCCGCCGCCGCCCGCTCCCCGAACCCCAGCGCCGCCAGCACCCGCAGCTGCGCCGGGAGGGCCCAGTAAGGCCCAGTACGGCCCAGTGGGAGACACCCTCACCCCCCAGTACCCCCAGTACGGCCTCGGGGGGGCCTGCCAGCAGCTCCCAGTAACACCAGTACGGCCCGGTGTCCCCCCCGCCAGCCCCAGCCATGGCACGCCTGAGCCGCACGGCCACGCCCCCAATCCTGCTAGCCACGCCCACCCGCCGTTGACCCCGCCCCCTAAAATCCCTAACCACGCCCACACCCTTAACCCCCTGGCTATTTGGCCACGCCCCCGGCTCTTTAGCCCCGCCCCGTGCCTGCTGACCACGCCTCCATCCCTTTAAATCCGCCCACCCACCCCCACCCAATAGTTGTGCTCCCCGTGGCCACGCCCCCACCTTAAACCCGCCCCTGCGCTCTAAGCCACGCCCCCTCCTCCCACCGCTGCCCTATAGGGAAGCCCCGCCCCCTGAAACCCCGCCCTCCCAAGCCCCGCCCCCCAGCCCGGCACGCACCTGCCGGCGGCGGTGGCCCATGGCGGCCTGCAGGGCGCGCTGGGGGTGGCCGTGGGCGCGGGCCCAGGCGCGGGCGGCCTCCCGCAGGGACAGGGCCCCCAAGGGCCCCCCCGCCTCGGCCGCCCCCCGCCTCTCCGCCGCCCCCGCCAGCGCCCCCAGCGCCGCCCCCAGCCCCGCCAGCGCCCGCCCCACCGCCCGCCCCGCCGGGGGGCCCTGCTCCAGCGCCGCCCCCACCACCGCCTCCGCCGGAACCCCCGCCGCCTCCGCCGCCTGCCGGGGTGGGGGGGGGGGGGGGGGGGTCAGCCCGCGGGGCAACCACGGACACCCCCCCCAGGGACACCCGGTAACCCCCCCCCTTGCCCCCCCCCCCCGCCCCGTCTCACCCTGACGATGGCGACGACGCGTCGCCCCCCCTCCAACAGCCGCTGCTGCCGCCGGCGCCGGGGATCCGGGGGGGGCTCCGGGGGGGGGGGTCGGGGGGGGCTCCCCTCCACGGCCGGGGCCTTGCGCTGGTTGCGGGGGGGGCGCCGTCCCCCCCCCGCGCTGACACACCTCGCACCCCCCCCCCGGGGCGGCGGCGTTCCAGTAGGTGCAGTGGGGGCACTGCCAGCCCTGGGGGGGGGGGGGGGACACGGGGGGGGTCCTTTGAGCGGGCGCCTGGGCCCCCCCCCGCCCCATAGACGGGGGTCCAGCCCCATAGATGTGGGGCCCAGCCTATAGACGGGGGGGTCACCCCGGACGCCTGGGTTCCCTTTCGGGGGCAGTTCTGGGGGGCTCCCGCGCTCCTGGGTCCCTCCTCCCCCATAGATGTGGGTCTCGGATGCCTGGCTGCCTTCTGCCCCATAGTTGTGGGTCCAGCCCCATAGATTTAGGTCCCCCCACTACCACCCCCCGGACAACTCGGTTTTCTTTCTGGGGAGATCCCGGACCCCTGGGTCCCCTTTTTCACACCCCCCCGGACACCCGAGTTACCCCCAAACGCCTGGGTGCCTTCTGCCCCATAGATGTGGGTCCAGCCCCATAGATGTGTGCCCCCCCCCCCCCCCCCTAGACTGACCTGTGGGGCGGGGGGGGGCCGCCGGGCGAGGCGGGGGCGCTCGCAGACCTCGCAGAGGACGCTGGGGCCGGGGTTGAGGAAGGTGCAGGAGGCGCAGGCCCAGCCCCCCGAGTCGCCGCTGCCGGGGGGCTGCCCCATAGATGCGGGGGGCTGCCCCACAGCGCCGTGGGGCTGGCCCTTAGGCGGAGGGGATCGCCCCGCGGAGGTGGGGGGCAGCGGCATGGAGCTGGGGGGCTGCCCGGCGGAGGTGGGGGGCGGCCCCCCGGATGCGGAGGGCAGCCCCGTAGCGCCGTGGGGCTGCCCCACGGAGGTGGGGCGCTGGCAGGTCTGGTGTGGCCACGGGGGGAGAGAGGAGCTGGGGGGCAAGAGGGGGGGGGTGAGGGACCCCATAGAGCCCCATAACCCCCGCTATGGGGCTAGAGGGGATTTGGGGGGGGTATGTGGGTCCTGTGGGGCTATAGGGCACTTGGGGGGGGGGCTATAGGGGATTTGGGGGGGGGGGGGGGGCTGCCCCGAGGTTCACAGGGATTGTTTGGGGCGCTATAGGGCAGGGCTGGGCCGCTATAGGGCAGCTTAGGGGTCGCTATAGGGCAGCTTAGGGGGCGCTGTAGGTTACCTGAGCTCTCCCCGCGGGGGGCTGCTGCCAGGGGGGGTCCCACCTGGGGGGGGGGGGCAAGAGCCTCAGCACCCGCACGGCACCTATGGGGCACCTACAGACCCCCCCCCGAGCCCCCCCAGCCCTATAGATCCCCACCCAGAGCCCCCCCAGCCCCTATAGATCCCCCCCAGAGCCCCCCCAGCCCTATAGAGCCCCCCTAGAGCCCCCCCAGCCCCTATAGAGCCCCCCCAGCCCCTATAGATCCCCCCCCCAGAGCCCCCCCAGCCCCTATAGAACCCCCCCAGCCCTATAGATCCCCACCCAGAGCCCCCCCAGCCCTATAGAGCCCCCCCCAGCCCTATAGATCCCCCCCAGAGCCCCCCCAGCCCTATAGAGCCCCCCCCAGCCCTATAGATCCCCCCCAGAGCCCCCCAGCCCCTATAGAGCCCCCCCCCCGTGCCCCCCCCCTACCTGTGGGGCCGCCCCCAGCCCTTATGGGCAGCGAATCTGGCACCAGCAGCTCCTGCGGGGGGGGGGGGGAAGAGGAGCCCGCCCAGTTCACACCAGTACAGACCAGTATGGACCAGTGACACCCACCCCCTCCCCCTAAGTACCGCCCAGTCCCTCCCAGTCCAGCTCTGTGCCCTCCCAGTCCCTCCCAGTACAGCTCTGTGCCCCCACAGTCCCTCCCAGTATAGCTCTGTGCCCCCCCAGTCCCTCCCAGTATGGCTCTGTGCCCCTCCCAGTCCCCCCCAGTATGGCTCTGTGCCCCCCCAGTCCCTCCCAGTCCCCCCAGTCCCCGCTCACCTCGCCCCCCCCCGCCAGGATGTCGGTGAAGAACTGGGGGTTGGGGTGCTGGTTCTGGAGTGGGGGGGGGACACAGTGTCAGAGCCCCACCAGTATAAACCAGTACAGACCAGTATCCCCCAGTATGTCCCAATCAGTCCTTTCCGTCCCCTGCAGTGCCATCTAATCCCACCCAGTGCCTCCCAGTCCCTCCCAGTGACCCCCCCAGTCTGTCCCAGTCCCCCCCAGTGACCCCCCCAGTCTCTCCCAGTGACCCCCCCAGTCTGTCCCAGTCCCCCCAGTGATCCCCCCAGTCTCTCCCAGTGACCCCCCCCAGTCCCTCCCAGTGCCCTTCAGTCAACCCCAGGCCCCCCCCGTGACCCCCCAGTGCCTCCCAGTCCCCCCCAGTGACCCCCCAGTCCCTCCCAGTCCCCCCCATTCCCCCCCAGTGACCTCCCCAGTGCCTCCCAGTCCCCCCCAGTGCCCCCCCAGTGCCTCCCAGTGACCCCCCAGTCCCTCCCAGTGCCTCCCAGTCCCCCCCAGTGACCCCCCAGTCCCTCCCAGTGCCCCCCCAGTGCCTCCCAGTCCCCCCCAGTGACTCCCTCAGTCTGTCCCCGTCCCTCTCAGTGCCCTTCAGTCAATCCCAGTCCCCCCCAGTGCCTCCCAGTCCCCCCCAGTGACCCCCCCGTCTCTCCCAGTGACCACCCAGTCCCTCCCAGTCCCCCCCCGTGCCCCCCAGTGTGCCCAGTTGCTGACGGCCAGCAGCAGGTCCAGCTCTGCGCGCAGCAGCAGGACGTCGGCGGTGACGGCGGCCACGCGGGGGCCGTGGGGCGCCCCCTGCCCCGGGGGGAAGCTCAGCCCCTCCCCCGTCTCCTCCGTGTAGCCCAGCAGGCGCAGCACCCCCCGGCCCCCCTGCGAGACAGGCCAGGCGCGCCGTGGGGCGGGGGGCGGCGGGGCCGGGGGGGGCAGTGGGGTCCCATGGGGGGGAACTGGGGTCCCATGGGGGGGATTGAGATCCTATGGGGGGAGTGGGGTCCCATAGGGGGGGAACTGGGGCCTATGGGGGGAGTGGGGTCCCATGGGGGGGGAACTGGGGTCCCATGGGGGGGGATTGGGATCCTATAGGGAGGGATTGGGGTCCTATGGGGGGAGTGGAGTCCCATAGCGGGGGAACTGGGGCCTATGGGGGGAGTGGGGTCCCATGGGGGGAAATAGGGGCCTATGGGGGGGGACTGGGGTCCCATGGGGGGAAATAGGGGCCTATGGGGGGGGATTGGGATCCTATAGAGAGGGATTGGGGTCCTATGGGGGGAAATAGGGGCCTATGGGGGGAGATTGGGGTCCCATGGGGGGAAATAGGGGTCCCATGGGGGTAGTGGGGTCCCATGGCGGGGGGGGAGCTGGGGCCTATGGGGGGGATTGGTGTCCCATGGAGGGGAAACTGGGGTCCTATGGGGGGAGATTGGGGTCCTATAGGGAGGGATCAGGGTCCTATAGGGGAGATTGGGGTCCTATGGGGAGGGATCAGGGTCCTATAGGGAGAGATTGGGGTCCTGTGGGGGGCAATGGGTCTTACAGGGGGGAGTGGGGCCTATGGGGGGGATTGGGGTCCTATGGGGGGGGGAAATGGGTGCTATAGGGGGTACTGGGGTCCCATGGGGGGGGACTGGGACCTATGGGGGGGGGGAAATGGTCCTATAGGGGGTGCTGGGGTCCTATGGGGGGGGGAACTGGGGTCCCATGGGCGGGGGATTGGGGCCTATGGAGGGGGATTGGGGTCCTATTGGGGGGGGGAAATGGGTCCTATAGGGGGTGCCGGGGTCCTATGGGGGGGGACTGGGGTCCTACAGGGGGGATTAGAGTCCCATGGGGGGGGACTGGGGTCCCGGGGGGGGGGGGGAAATGGATCCTATAAGGGGTACTGGGGTCCTATGGGGGGTGCTGGTGTCCTATGGGGGGGGGATTGAGGTCCCATGGGGGGGGATTGGGGTCCCATGGGGGGGAGTTGGGGGTCCCACGGCGGGGGGGGGGGATGCCGCGTACCCGAATGGCGCCCACGGTGCTGCGGAAGACGGGGTTGCCGAAGCGCACGCCCCGCCAGTGCCGGGGGGGCCGGGGCTGCAGCAGGTTGCGCCCGTATTTCTCCAGGATGCTCAGCGCCGTCCGCAGCCCCCCCAGCCCCGACGGAGGCTCCCCCCCCGCTGCCTAAAGGGAAGAAAAACCAGGGGGTTGGAGGGGGCGGGGGGGGGGGGGGGGCAAAACCGAGCACCCCCCGCGCCTCTTAAATCGCCCCCCGAACCCCCTAAACCCCCCCACAACGTATCCCAAAATCCTCACCCCCCCCGAGTTACAAATCCCACCCCCCCACTGCCCCAAATCACCTCCCGCACCCCAAAATCGCCACGTCGTACCCAAAGGTCACCGCCCCCCCCCCCCATAAACTGCCCTCCTGCACCCCAAAATTACCCCTCGGGCCCCTAAGTTGCCCCCCACCCCCCTGCCATTCCCCCCCCCCCCCCCCCCCAAAATAAAAAAGGTACCAGCCGCAGGTTGTCCCGCAGCAGCCGGACCCCGTCCAGGTGGCGGCACTTGGCCGGGGGGGGCAGGGGGAGCCCCAAAAGGGGGCCCAGTTCGGGCAGCGTCGCCTCCCCGGGTTCCCGCAGCAAAGCCGCCTCCAGCGCCGCCCGCAGCGGGGGGAGCTCGGGGGGGGACCCCCCCTCCCGGGGCTCGGGGGGCGCCCCTTGGTGGGGGGAGGGGGGGGCGGCAAGGGGGGGGGACCCCCCAGGGGCTTGGGGGCTCCCCCGGGGTTCGGCCTCTTCCGCCATCACCTGGGGGGGGGGGGGGGGGGAAGAGAGATTTAGGGGGGGGGTTAATGAGCCCAAAACCCACCCACCCCCCCCCGGGGGTCCTGTGTGTCCCCCCCCCCCCCAAAGTCACGGGGGGGGGGGGCGTTTGTATGAGAAAAATGTCCTTTGCAGGGGGGGATTCTTGTCAAAAAAAGGCGCTTTTTGGGGAAGTTCCCGTCAGAAAAAGCTGGTTATTGGGGAATTTTTGAGAGGAGAAGATCCCGGCGGGGGGGGGAATCCTGTCAGAAAGGGATCCCCGGGGGGAAATTCCTGTCGGAAAAGCATCTTTGTGAGGGAATTTTTGTCAGAAAAGGATCTCTGGGGGGAAATTCCTGTCAGAAACGGATCGCTATGAGAGAATTTCTGTCAAAAAATGATTCCTGGGGGGAAATTCCTGTCAGAAAGGGATCCCGGGGGGGGGGAATCCTGTTAGAAAGGGATCCCTGGGGGGAAATTCCTGTCAGGAAGGGATCCCTGGCATGAAATTCCTGTCAGAAACGGATCCCTGGGGAGAAATTCCTGTCAGAAAAGCATCTTTGTGAGGGAATTCCTGTCAGAAATGGATCCCTGGAGGGAAATTCCTCTCAGAAAGGGATCCTGGGGGGGGAGGAATCCTATCAGAAAGGGATCTCTGTGAGGGAATTCCTGTCAGAAGAGGATCCCTGGGGGGGAATTCCTGTCAGAAAAGGATCCCTGTGGGGGAATTCCTGTCAGGAAGGGATCCCTGGGGGGGAATTCCTGTCAGAAAAGGGTCTCTGTGAGGGAATTCCTGTCAAAAAAGGACCCCTGGGGGGGAATTCCTGTCAGGAAGGGATCCCTGGGGAGGGAATCCTGTCAGAAAAGGGTCTCTGTGAGGGAATTCCTGTCAGGAAGGGATCCCTGGGGGGGAATTCCCGCCAGGAAAGGGTCCCTGGTGGGCGGTTCTTCTCGGGGGTGGGGGTTCCCTGTGAGGGTGTCCCGTGTCGCTGCCCGGCGAATTCCTGTCAGCAAAGGCTCCCCCGCCCCCTGCGAGGGACCCCGGAGCCGGGTGCGTGCCAGGGTCCGGCGGTAGCGGGGAGAACTCGGGGAGCCCCAGCCCCGCGGCGGGGTTAAGCCGGGGAGGGAGGCGAGGGGGGACACACACACGGAACGACACCGGGGAGCCCCGGCCTACCTCAGGGGCCGGGGGGGCGGGGAGAAGAGGCGGCGGCAGCGCCCGCCCCGACCGGCGGCGCCTGCAAAATGGCGGCGGCGGAAGAAGGGGAAAGTGGCGGCTTCCCGCCCCGGCCGTGACGCCACGTCCGGCCACGCCCACGGAAGGGCTGCCCGCACCAATTATGGCGGCGGCGGCGCCGCTCCCTCCATGCGCATGCGCCGCCTTTGGCCACGCCCCCCCAGGGCAGCCCGCGCTCCCAATGGGCGGCGGCGGCCCCGCCCCCTTGTGCGTGCAGGCGTGGCCACGCCCCCTGACGCCGGCCACGCCCCTCCTCCCCTCAGGCAGCCATGATGGCGGCGGCGGCGGCGGCACCGCGGCTCCGGCCGCTCCTGCGGGCCCTGCGGACACAGGTTCGGCCCCGCCGGGCGGGGACACCCCGGGGGGAGGACGTCAAACCCCCTGGGTGACGTCACGCCCGCGCCGTGGCGTCACGCCGGCCGGGCGGGGGAGTGGGAGCGTGTGTGGTGTGTCTCCTTCTCCCCCCCTTTCGCTGTCTTCCCTTTTCCCTCTCTTTTTCCCTTTCCCGTGACGTCACGTAGAGCTGTGATGTCATGCGTGGCCGTTACGTCACGGCTGGACCCCTTTCCGGGGGGGAGTATCGCGTGTTTCCATCCTTTCCCCCTTTTTGAACCGTTTCCCGCCTTTTTTAAAATGAGTAGTAATGACATCATGGGCGGCCGTGACGTCACACACCCCCACAACACCTTTTTTTGGGGGGGGAGGGAGCGTCACCCTCCACTGTGACGTCACAGAGGTCACGACCTTGCCTGCACCACGTTAGAATGAGGCGACGGGGCCTTGCCCCCCCCCCCCGCGGAGTGGCGGCTGCTGACGTCATGCTGGGGGGCGGTGACGTCATCGGCGCCCCCCCCCACCTCCCTCCTCTTTCTCCCCCCAGACGCTGCGGGGACCCCCCTGGCCCCGGAGAACCCCCCTGGGGCTGGGCCCCGCGCCCCGAGGGCTGGCCACCATCAGCGCCCAGGTGAGGGGGGGGGGGCATCTGGGGGGTAATTTGGGGTCAGTGGGGCAGGGTGGGGGCTCTGGGGGGTAGTTGAGGGGCTGGGGGGTAGTTTGGGGGGCTCTGGGGGCCAGTTGGGGGTCAATGGGGCAGGCTGAGGTTGCCGGGGCAGGGTGGAGGGTAGTTGGGGGGCTGGGGGGGGCAGATGGAGGTCTCTGGGTGGGGAATGGGGCTGGGGGGGGACTCGGCGGGGCGCACTGGGCAGCTGTGGGGCAGACTGGAGGAATGGGGGGGGGTCTGGGGGGCAGATGGGGGGCTCTGGGGGGGGCTGTGGGGCACGAAGGGGGGAGCTGTGGGGCAGAACACGGTAACACTCCCTTCTCTCTCCCCTCCCAGGCAGTCTCCCCAGCCCCTGCAGCTGCCGTGGGGCAGCAGCCCCCCGCCGTGGGGCAGCCAGAGCCTGCCGTGGGGCAGAACCCCCCCTCCACGGGTCAGGAGCCGCCGCCTGTGGCTCAGGAGCCCCCCGCCGTGGGGCTAGAGTCCCCCGCCGTGGGGCTGGGGGAGGAGGTGCGGCTGGAGGAATTGGGGCTGGGGGCCTTCACCCCCGTGGGGCTGGTGCAAAACTTCCTTCAGTTCCTGCACCTCGACGTGGGGCTGCCCTGGTGGGGGGCCATCGCCGTCGGTGAGTGGGGCTGGGGGGGCGGGGGGTTCTGTGGGGCTGGGGGGCCCTGTGGGGCTGGGCAGGGGCCGCGTGGGACAGGAGAGTGGTTCGGGGGGGGGGGGCTTTGGAGGGGTCTCTATGGGGCTGGGGGGGGTGCTCTGTGGGGTTTGAGGCTGTGTGGGGTTTAGGGGGGGCTTTCTATGGGGCTGGGGGGGGCTCTGTGGGGCTCAAGGAGGGATCCCCAGGGGGTTGTGGGGCCAGGGGAGCCCCTTGTGGGGAGGAGGGAGGAGTCTCTGTGGGTCTGGGGGGATCTTTATGAGGCCAGGGGGGCTCAGGAGGGTGCTCTGTGGGGCTGCGGGGGCTCAGAGAGGGCGTCTGTGGGGCTGGGGAGCTTCTGCAGGGGTCTCTGTGGGGCTGGAGGGACTCTGGAAGCGTCCGTATGGGGGGGCAGTGGGTCACAGCACATCTGTGCGCGGCTGGAGAAGCTCTGTGGGGCGCAGAGATATTTATGGGGGGCTGTGTGGGGCTCTGGGGCTCTCTATGGGGCTGCGGGGGGGTCTGGAGGGGGCTGCTAGGGGGCTGGGGGGGCTCTGGAGGAGTCTCTGTGGGGCTGGGGGGGGCTCAGGGAGGGGTTCCCCTGTGGCGGCAGGGTTCTATGGGGCTGAAGGGTGAGTGTTTCTGGGGCTGGGGGTGTCTCTATGGGGCTGGGGGGTGTCTCTGTGGGGCTCTCTGGGGTTGGGGGCTGGTCTCTGGGTCTGGGGGGGGGTGTCTCTCTGGGGCTGGGGGGGGTCTCTCTGGGGCTGGGGGGTGGTCTGTGTGGCTGGGGGGGGTCTCTGTGGGGCAGGGGGGGTCTCTCTGGGGTTGGGGGGTGGTCTATGGGGCTCGGGTGGTCTCTGTGGGGTTGGGGGGTTCTCTATGGGGTTGGGGGGAGTCTTTATGGGGCTGGGGGGGTGTCTCTGGGGTTGGGGGGTGGGTTTCTGTGGGGCTGCGGGCGGTCTATGGGGCTGGGGAGAGTCTCTCTGGGGCTGGGGGGGGTCTCTATGGGGCTGGGGGCGGTCTCTGTGGACTTGGGGGGTGGTCTATGGGGCTGGGGAGACTCTCCTTGGGGCTGGGGGGGGGTCTCTATGGGGCTGACAGTGTCTCTCTGGTGTTTGGGGGTGCCCTATGGGGCTGGGGGGGGTCTCTCTGGCGTTGGCGGGTGGCCTATGGGGCTGGGGGGGAGCCTGTGTGGGGCTGGCGAGTGTCTCTCTGTGCTTGGAGGATCTCTATGGGGCTGGGAGGGGGGGGGGGGCTCTAGCGGGGCGTCCGCGGGGCCGTGTGGGGCCCACCCGTCCCCCCCCACTGATGCCCCCCCCCCCCCCCCCCTCCGCAGGGACGCTGGGGGCGCGGGTGGCGCTGCTGCCGCTGCTGGTGCGGGGCCAGCGGGAGGCCGCCCGCCTGGCGGCCCACATGCCCCAGCTCCAGCTGCTCTCCCAGCGCCTGGCCGAGGCCCGCCGGGGCGCCGACCAGTACCAGGGTAGGGGGGGCTACCGGCACGGGGGGGCGGGGCTACCGGCACGGCGGGGGGGGGGGGGCGGGGCTTGGGGGAGGGGGCGGAGCCTCCGGAGGGGGCGGGGGTTCTGCTGGGGCCGGGCTGGGCTGCGGGGAGGGGGCGGGGCTTGCGGGGAGGGGGCGGGGTCGTCGCGGTGGGGGGCGTGGCCAGCGGGAGGGGGCGGGGTCACAGAGGAGGGGGCGTGGCCTGGGCTTGGGGGGGTGCCTGGGGAGAGTGGGAGGGGCTTGTAGCGAGGGGGCGGGGTCAGTGAGGGGGCGTGGTCAAAGGGAGGGGGCGGGGTCACAGAGAAGGGGGCGGGGTCTGGGCTTGGGAGGAGGGGGAGGGGCTTGTGGGGAGGGGGCGGGGTCGTTTAGCCGGGGGGCGTGGCCAACAGAAAGGGGCGGGGTCACAGAGGGGGGCGTGGTCTTGGCTTAGGGGGAGGGGGCGGGGTCGTCGCGGTGGGGGGGCGTGGCCAGCGGGAGGGGGCGGGGTCACAGAGGAGGGGGCGTGGCCTGGGCGTGGGAGGGGCTTGTGGGGAGGGGGCGGGGTCATTGCGCCGGGGGGCGTGGCCAGCGGGGGGGGCGGGGTCACAGAAGAGGGGCGTGGCCTCCGTGAAGGGGGCGGGGCCTCCAAAGGGGATGCCGCGGTGGGCGGGGCTTCGGGGGGGGCGTGGTCAGCGAGGGGGCGTGGCCAGCAGCGCTGGGGGTGGGGCTTTAAGAGTGTTTTAAAGGACTTTTAAAGGGCCGGCGCCTTCTATAGCAAAAGGCGGGTGGGGGGGGGTCGTGTTTGGGGAAGGGTGGGGCTGCTGGAGGGGGCGTGTCCTCGCCAGGCCACGCCCTCCCCTGAAGCCACGCCCCCTCCCTGCAGTGGCCCGGGCGTACTCGGAGCTGGCAGCTTATCAGAAACGGCACGACGTGAACCCCCTGCGCGGCTTCCTCGTGCCCCTCGTGCAGGTCGGGGGCCACCCAGGGGGGGGGTCTCCGGGCGGGGGGGGCCAGGGAGGGTACCCAGGGGGCTGGGAGGGGACATGGGGGGCTGGGAGGGGACAAAGGGGCTCCGGGGAGGGCACCCAGGGGGCTGGGAGGGGACATGGGGGGTCTGGGGAGGGCACCCAGGGGTCTGGGAGGGGACATGGCGGGCTGGGAGGGGACAAAGGGGGCTGGGAGGGGACACGGGGGGCTGCGGAGGGCACCCAGGGGGGTGGGAGGGGACACGAGGGGGCCGGGGAGGGCACCCCGGGGCCTGGGAGGTGGCACAGGGGGTCCGGGGAAGGGCACCCAGGGGGGTGGGAGGGGACATGGGGGGCTGGGAGGGGACAAAGGGGCTCCAGGGAGGGCACCCAGGGGGCTGGGAGGGGACATGGGGGATCTGAGGAGGGCACCCACGGGGCTGGGAGAGGACATGGGGCGTCTGGGGAGGGCACCCAGGGGGCTGGGAGGGGACATGGGGGGTCTGGCAGGGGACATGGGGGGTCTGTGGAGGGCACCCAAGGGTCTGGGAGGGGACATGGGGGGTCTGGGGAGGGCACCCAGGGGGGTGGGAGGGGACATGGGTGTCTGGGAGGGGACAAAGGGGATCTGGGGAGGGCACCCAGGGGGCTGGGAGGGGACATGGGGGGCTGGGAGGGGACAAAGAGGGTCCAGGGAGGGCACCCAGGGGTCTGGGAGGGGACACGGGGGGCTGGGAGGAGACATGGGGGGTCTGGGGAGGGCACCCAGGAGGGTGGGAGGGGACATGGGGAGCTGGGAGGGGACAAAGGGGGCTGGGAGGGGACACGGGGGGTCCGGGGAGGGCACCCAGGGGGGTGGGAGGGGACATGGGGGGTCTGGGGAGGGCACCCAGGGGGCTGGGAGGGGACACAGGAGCTCTGGGGGGACCCAGACGTCGTGCGTGTGTCCCCCCCCGGCCCCCCATGACGTACCTGGGGGGGGGACACGTGTGTCGCGCAGACCCCCCTCTTCGTCTCCTTCTTCCTGGCGCTGCAGAAGATGGCGGCGGCGCCGGTGCCGGGGCTGCACCGGGGGGGCCTGGCCTGGTTCCCCGACCTGGCGGCCCCCGACCCCTACTACGTCCTGCCCCTCCTCGTCACCGCCTCCACCTGGCTCGTCCTCGAGGTACCGCCCCCGGGGGGGGGGGCGCGGGGGCAAATACGGGGGGGTCTGGGGTAAATGCGGGGGGTCTGGGGGGAACATAGGGGGTTTGGGGCAAATATGGGGGTTTTGGGGTGTGTAGAGGGGAGTTTGGGGCAAATATGGGGGGTTTGGGGCAAATATGGGGGGTTTGGGGCAAATATGGGGGATTTGGGGCAAATACGGGGGGGTTGGGGGCAAATGCAGGGGGTCTGTGGGGAGTACAGGGGGGCTTAGGGTAAATATGGGGGGGGTTGGGGCAAGTATTGGGGGGGGTTGGGGCAAATATGGGGGTTTTGGGGTGAGTACAGGGGACTTTGCGGCAAATATGGAGGATTTGGGGCAAATACGGGGGGATTTGGGGCAAATACGGGGGGGTTGGGGCAAGTATTGGGGGGGCTTGGGGCAAATACGGGGGTTTTGGGGTGAGTACAGGGGACTTTGGGACAAATATGGGGAGTTTGGAGCAAATCCGGGGGGGTTGGGGGCAAATACAGGGGCTTTGGGTAAAATACGGGGGGTTTTGGGTAAAATACGGGGGGTTTTGGGGCAAATATTGGGGGGGGTTGGGGCAAATACGGGGGTTTTGGGTGAGTACAGGGGACTTTGGGGCAAATATGGGGGGTTTGGGGCAAATACGGGGGGATTTGGGGCAAATACGGGGGGGTTGGGGGGAGTACAGGAGGGGTTAGAGTAAATACGGGGGGGTTGGGGCAAATATTGGGGGGTTGGGGCAAGTATTGGGGGGGTTGGGGCAAATATGGGGCTTTTGAGGTGAGTATAGGGGACTTTGGGATAAATACAGGGGGGGTTTGGGGCAAATACGGGGGCGTTGGGGCAAATATTGGGGGAGTTGGGGCAAATACGGGGGTTTTGGGGTGAGTACAGGGGACTTTGGGGTAAATATGGAGGGTTTTGGGGTAAATATGGGGGATTTGGGGCAAATACGGGGGGGTTGGGGGGAGTATAGGGGGGCTTAGAGCAAATACGGGGGGGTTGGGGGCAAATACGGGGGGTTTTGGGGGGGCGATTTGGGGCCGGAGCTGCAGGAAGGAATGAAAATCCGGGGTGGACTTTACGCGGGATTTAGGGATTATCGGGGGCGGGCGCGGGCGTGGCGCGGGCGTGTCCCCCCTCCTCCTTATCCCTTCCCCCCCCCCCCCTTCCCCGCAGGTGGGGGCGGAGACGGGGGTGTCGAGCCCGGGGGCGGGGGCGGTGCGTCAGGCCCTGCGCCTGCTGCCCCTCTTCTTCCTCCCCTTCATCATCCACTTCCCCACCGTGAGCAGGGGCGGGGCTCCCCGGGGAGGGGCGGGGCTTCACGGGGTGGGGCTCCCCGGGGAGGGGCGGGGCCTAAAAACAGGGGGCGGGGCTTTCCCCGGAGGCGGGAGGGGCCTCCTAGAAGGGAGGGGGGTGGAGCCGGGGAGAGCCTTGGTGGGCGGGGCCTGGCGCTTTGTGGGCGGGGCCTGGCGCTTGGTGGGCGGGGCCTCCGCGGAGGGGGGGTGGAGCCGGGAGAGCCTTGGTGGGCGGGGCCTGGCGCTTGGTGGGCGGGGCCTCCGCGGAGGGGGGGTGGAGCCGGGAGAGCTTTGGTGGGCGGGCCTGGCGCTTTGTGGGCGGGGCCTCCGCGGAGGGGGCGTGGCCTGGGGAGGGAGGGGGCGTGGCCAGCCCTGTGCTGGCCGTACCCACCCCCCCCCCCCCCCCATTCCCCCATTCATCGCCGTGGCCGGGCGTGGCCGGGCGTGGCCTGACCGGGGGTGGGGGGGGGGTGGGCGGGGCTTGTCCGCAGGCCGTCTTCACCTATTGGCTGACGTCCAACGCCTTCAGCCTGGCGCAGACGGGGCTCCTGCGCGTCCCCGACCCTCCGGGCCCGTCTCCGGGTGCCCCCCCCGCCTTCCTCGGCGGCCGCCAACCCCCAACCCCCCCCGGCAAAGGGCCCGCCGGCCTCCTGGGGCGGCTGCGGCAGGGTGAGCCCCCCGGGGGGGGGCGGGGGGGGGGCTAGGGGGGGGATGGGGGGTCTATAGGGGCTGGGGAGGGATGGGGGGGGGTTATAAGGGCAGGGGGAGGGCATGGAAGTGGTCTATAGGGGGGTCGAGGGGGATGGGGGGGCTATAGGGGGCTGGGGGGGAGTTGGGGGGGGTCTGGAGGGGCTGGGGAGGGGCTGGGGGGAGATGGGGGGGTCTATAGGGGGCTGGGGGGGAGATGGGGGGGTTTATAGGGGGCTGGTTGGGGGTAGAGGGCCTTGGGGTGAGGGGTGGGGGGGTCTATAGGAGGCTGGGGGGGAGTTGGGGGGGGTCTATAGGGGCTGGGGAGGGGCTGGGGGGGAGATGGGGGGGGGTCTATAGGGGCTGGGGGAGGGGCTGGGGGGGTCTGGGGGGATGGAGGGGATATAGGGGCTGGGGAGAGGGTGGGGGGTCTATAGGAGGCTGGGGGGGGAGATGGGGGGTCTATAGGGGGCTGGGGGGGAGATGGGGGGGTCTATAGGGGGCTGGTCGGGGGGTAGAGGGCCTGGGGAGGAGGGTGGGGGGGTCTATAGGGGGCTGGGGGGGGGGGAGAGGGGCTGGGGGAGGGGCTGGGGGGGGATCTATAGGGGGCTTGGGGGGGAGATAGGGGGGTCTATAGGAGGCTGGGGGGGGTTAGAGGGGCTGGGGGAACGGATGGGGGGGGCCTATACAGGCCTGGGGGGGATGGGGGGGGGTCTGTAGGGCGCTGGGGGGGGGGAGAGGGGCTGGGGGGGGTCTATAGGGGGTTGGGGGGGGTACGGAGACTGGGGGGAGGTATGGGGGGGGTTTATTGGGGGGGTTCTGGGGTCTTGGGGGGGGGGCGTAGGGGGTTCTGCGGGGCGGGGGGGTGTCCCCGTGTGGTGTGTCGTCCCCCCCCCCCCCCCCGGCTGACTGCGGGGGGGTTGGGGGGGGGGGCTGTTGTCTGGCAGAGTGGCGGGAGGCGCGGGCGGCGCAGCGGGGGGAGGAGCGGCAATGGCGGCTGCGGCACCACCTCGACCTGGCCGCCAAGGGTGAGCTCTCGCAGGACGGGGGGGTGCGGGGGGGTCTTCACACGAGGGGGGGGGTCCTCGCACGAGGATGGGTCCCCCCCTCCCCTCCTGACCCCCCCCTTTTCCCCCCCTTTTCCCCCCCCTTTCCCCCCCACAGGCCCCCTCCGACAGACCTTCGCCCACAACCCGCTCTCCCCCCCCGGGGGGGGCCGCCTCCCCCCGCCCCCCGGGCCCCCCCCCAAGCGCCCCTGGAAGGAGACCCTGGGCTGAGGAGCCGCAATAAACGCTCCCCAAACCGTCCCCGTTTCCTCCGTGGCTCCGCGTTCATTTGGGGGGGTTTAATTACCGGGGGGGGGGGGATAGGGGTGTGAAAAAGCGCGTTTAGGGGCTCCGCGGCGCCGTTTGGCGCCCCGCGGCCGCCGTAGCGCTCAAGATGGCGGCGGGCGGAGAAGATGGCGGCGCCCCGGCTTCCGTACAACAACATGGCCGGCTGCCGTAGCGCACGGCGCTTCCGTACGACGTGGCGCCCATGCGCGGCGCCGCCCACCCACCCCGCTGCGGCCGTCACGTGTTCTGGGCGGGCGGGCGTGCGTGCGTCAGGCGTCACTTCCGGATCGCGGCCATGGCGGCGCGCAGGGCGCTGCGGATCGGTGCGGGCCGGGGGCGGGCTTGGGGGGGGGGGGGGGGGAAGGAGGAGGGGGGGAAGCTGTGGGCGGGGTTAAGGGGGGTGGGCGGGCCGGGCGGGGG
>NW_026961464.1:0-97752 GCF_963924245.1 Chroicocephalus ridibundus | reverse complement strand
AGCACAAAGATATCTAGTTGATTTGAAGCAGTTCCGAGAAAGTCTAAACATAATCGCCACTTCTCCCTCCTGGCACTTTCCATGTGGGAGATATAGCAGGATGTATATTGGTTTTGAGGACAACTCAATGGACAGTGTAGGGAGAAAAGTTCCTGGCTCCTTGAATGCCGTTCCTGGAGACACTGCGATCAATGTGGGAGATATGTCAAGATGTGTGTTGGTTTTGAGGACGGCTCTCTGGAGAGTCTTAGCAAAGAGGTCACAGGGATAATCAGAGCAATTCTCAGAGACACTGAGAACAAGCTCGACAATTCCCTCCTGGCACTTTCCCTGTAGGAGATACCGCAAGACGTTTCTGTAGATTGGGCACAGCGCTCTGCAGGGTGTTAGCAGAGACTTTCCCGGGACAGTGAAACCCTATGTCAGAGACACTGAGAAGAAGCCCCAATGTTCCCTCCAGGCACTTTCAGTGTGGGTGCCTTCTCCACGTGGTTCCTGGTTTCCCTGCAGCGCTGAAGAGAATGTTAGCAAAGAGGTAACCGGCACAGCGAAAACAGTACTCAAAGACAGGGAGAGCAAGCTCTCTCTTGGCACTTTGGATGTGGGACATACAGCGAGATGTTTGCTGCTTTTGCGTTTGGCTGTTGGGAGATTTACAGCACAAAGATATCTAGTTGATTTGAAGCAGTTCCGAGAAGTCTAAACATAATCGCCACTTCTCCCTCCTGGCACTTTCCATGTGGGAGATATAGCAGGATGTATATTGGTTTTGAGGACAACTCAATGGACAGTGTAGGGAGAAAAGTTCCTGGCTCCTTGAATGCCGTTCCTGGAGACACTGCGATCAATGTGGGAGATATGTCAAGATGTGTGTTGGTTTTGAGGACGGCTCTCTGGAGAGTCTTAGCAAAGAGGTCACAGGGATAATCAGAGCAATTCTCAGAGACACTGAGAACAAGATGGACAGTTCCCTCCTGGCACTTTCCCTGTAGGAGATACCGCAAGACGTTTCTGTAGATTGGGCACAGCGCTCTGCAGGGTGTTAGCAGAGACTTTCCCGGGACAGTGAAACCCTATGTCAGAGACACTGAGAAGAAGCCCCAATGTTCCCTCCAGGCACTTTCAGTGTGGGTGCCTTCTCCACGTGGTTCCTGGTTTCCCTGCAGCGCTGAAGAGAATGTTAGCAAAGAGGTAACCGGCACAGCGAAAACAGTACTCAAAGACAGGGAGAGCAAGCTCTCTCTTGGCACTTGGATGTGGGACATACAGCGAGATGTTTGCTGCTTTTGCGTTTGGCTGTTGGGAGATTTACAGCACAAAGATATCTAGTTGATTTGAAGCAGTTCCGAGAAAGAAAGTCTAAACATAATCGCCACTTCTCCCTCCTGGCACTTTCCATGTGGGAGATATAGCAGGATGTATATTGGTTTTGAGGACAACTCAATGGACAGTGTAGGGAGAAAAGTTCCTGGCTCCTTGAATGCCGTTCCTGGAGACACTGCGATCAATGTGGGAGATATGTCAAGATGTGTGTTGGTTTTGAGGACGGCTCTCTGGAGAGTCTTAGCAAGAGGTCACAGGGATAATCAGAGCAATTCTCAGAGACACTGAGAACAAGATGGACAGTTCCCTCTGGCACTTTCCCTGTAGGAGATACCGCAAGACGTTTCTGTAGATTGGGCACAGCGCTCTGCAGGGTGTTAGCAGAGACTTTCCCGGGACAGTGAAACCCTATGTCAGAGACACTGAGAAGAAGCCCCAATGTTCCCTCCAGGCACTTTCAGTGTGGGTGCCTTCTCCACGTGGTTCCTGGTTTCCCTGCAGCGCTGAAGAGAATGTTAGCAAAGAGGTAACCGGCACAGCGAAAACAGTACTCAAAGACAGGGAGAGCAAGCTCTCTCTTGGCACTTTGGATGTGGGACATACAGCGAGATGTTTGCTGCTTTTGCGTTTGGCTGTTGGGAGATTTACAGCACAAAGATATCTAGTTGATTTGAAGCAGTTCCGAGAAAGTCTAAACATAATCGCCACTTCTCCCTCTGGCACTTTCCATGTGGGAGATATAGCAGGATGTATATTGGTTTTGAGGACAACTCAATGGACAGTGTAGGGAGAAAAGTTCCTGGCTCCTTGAATGCCGTTCCTGGAGACACTGCGATCAATGTGGGAGATATGTCAAGATGTGTGTTGGTTTTGAGGACGGCTCTCTGGAGAGTCTTAGCAAAGAGGTCACAGGGATAATCAGAGCAATTCTCAGAGACACTGAGAACAAGCTCGACAATTCCCTCCTGGCACTTTCCCTGTAGGAGATACCGCAAGACGTTTCTGTAGATTGGGCACAGCGCTCTGCAGGGTGTTAGCAGAGACTTTCCCGGGACAGTGAAACCCTATGTCAGAGACACTGAGAAGAAGCCCCAATGTTCCCTCCAGGCACTTTCAGTGTGGGTGCCTTCTCCACGTGGTTCCTGGTTTCCCTGCAGCGCTGAAGAGAATGTTAGCAAAGAGGTAACCGGGACAGCGAAAACAGTACTCAAAGACAGGAGAGCAAGCTCTCTCTTGGCACTTTGGATGTGGGACATACAGCGAGATGTTTGCTGCTTTTGCGTTTGGCTGTTGGGAGATTTACAGCACAAAGATATCTAGTTGATTTGAAGCAGTTCCGAGAAAGTCTAAACATAATCGCCACTTCTCCCTCCTGCACTTTCCATGTGGGAGATATAGCAGGATGTATATTGGTTTTGAGGACAACTCAATGGACAGTGTAGGGAGAAAAGTTCCTGGCTCCTTGAATGCCGTTCCTGGAGACACTGCGATCAATGAGGGAGATATGTCAAGATGTGTGTTGGTTTTGAGGACGGCTCTCTGGAGAGTCTTAGCAAAGAGGTCACAGGGATAATCAGAGCAATTCTCAGAGACACTGAGAACAGATGGACAGTTCCCTCCTGGCACTTTCCCTGTAGGAGATACCGCAAGACGTTTCTGTAGATTGGGCACAGCGCTCTGCAGGGTGTTAGCAGAGACTTTCCCGGGACAGTGAAACCCTATGTCAGACACTGAGAAGAAGCCCCAATGTTCCCTCCAGGCACTTTCAGTGTGGGTGCCTTCTCCACGTGGTTCCTGGTTTCCCTGCAGCGCTGAAGAGAATGTTAGCAAAGAGGTAACCGGGACAGCGAAAACAGTACTCAAAGACAGGGAGAGCAAGCTCTCTCTTGGCACTTTGGATGTGGGACATACAGCGAGATGTTTGCTGCTTTTGCGTTTGGCTGTTGGGAGATTTACAGCACAAAGATATCTAGTTGATTTGAAGCAGTTCCGAGAAAGTCTAAACATAATCGCCACTTCTCCCTCCTGGCACTTTCCATGTGGGAGATATAGCAGGATGTATATTGGTTTTGAGGACAACTCAATGGACAGTGTAGGGAGAAAAGTTCCTGGCTCCTTGAATGCCGTTCCTGGAGACACTGCGATCAATGTGGGAGATATGTCAAGATGTGTGTTGGTTTTGAGGACGGCTCTCTGGAGAGTCTTAGCAAAGAGGTCACACAGATAATCAGAGCAATTCTCAGAGACACTGAGAACAAGCTCCACAATTCCCTCCTGGCACTTTCCCTGTAGGAGATACCGCAAGACGTTTCTGTAGATTGGGCACAGCGCTCTGCAGGGTGTTAGCAGAGACTTTCCCGGGACAGTGAAACCCTATGTCAGAGACACTGAGAAGAAGCCCCAATGTTCCCTCCAGGCACTTTCAGTGTGGGTGCCTTCTCCACGTGGTTCCTGGTTTCCCTGCAGCGCTGAAGAGAATGTTAGCAAAGAGGTAACCGTCACAGCGAAAACAGTACTCAAAGACAGGGAGAGCAAGCTCTCTCTTGGCACTTTGGATGTGGGACATACAGCGAGATGTTTGCTGCTTTTGCGTTTGGCTGTTGGGAGATTTACAGCACAAAGATATCTAGTTGATTTGAAGCAGTTCCGAGAAAGTCTAAACATAATCGCCACTTCTCCCTCCTGGCACTTTCCATGTGGGAGATATAGCAGGATGTATATTGGTTTTGAGGACAACTCAATGGACAGTGTAGGGAGAAAAGTTCCTGGCTCCTTGAATGCCGTTCCTGGAGACACTGCGATCAATGTGGGAGATATGTCAAGATGTGTGTTGGTTTTGAGGACGGCTCTCTGGAGAGTCTTAGCAAAGAGGTCACAGGGATAATCAGAGCAATTCTCAGAGACACTGAGAACAAGCTCGACAGTTCCCTCCTGGCACTTTCCCTGTAGGAGATACCGCAAGACGTTTCTGTAGATTGGGCACAGCGCTCTGCAGGGTGTTAGCAGAGACTTTCCCGGGACAGTGAAACCCTATGTCAGAGACACTGAGAAGAAGCCCCAATGTTCCCTCCAGGCACTTTCAGTGTGGGTGCCTTCTCCACGTGGTTCCTGGTTTCCCTGCAGCGCTGAAGAGAATGTTAGCAAAGAGGTAACCGGGACAGTGAAAACAGTACTCAAAGACAGGGAGAGCAAGCTCTCTCTTGGCACTTTGGATGTGGGACATACAGCGAGATGTTTGCTGCTTTTGCGTTTGGCTGTTGGGAGATTTACAGCACAAAGATATCTAGTTGATTTGAAGCAGTTCCGAGAAAGTCTAAACATAATCGCCACTTCTCCCTCCTGGCACTTTCCATGTGGGAGATATAGCAGGATGTATATTGGTTTTGAGGACAACTCAATGGACAGTGTAGGGAGAAAAGTTCCTGGCTCCTTGAATGCCGTTCCTGGAGACACTGCGATCAATGAGGGAGATATGTCAAGATGTGTGTTGGTTTTGAGGACGGCTCTCTGGAGAGTCTTAGCAAAGAGGTCACAGGGATAATCAGAGCAATTCTCAGAGACACTGAGAACAAGATGGACAGTTCCCTCCTGGCACTTTCCCTGTAGGAGATACCGCAAGACGTTTCTGTAGATTGGGCACAGCGCTCTGCAGGGTGTTAGCAGAGACTTTCCCGGGACAGTGAAACCCTATGTCAGAGACACTGAGAAGAAGCCCCAATGTTCCCTCCAGGCACTTTCAGTGTGGGTGCCTTCTCCACGTGGTTCCTGGTTTCCCTGCAGCGCTGAAGAGAATGTTAGCAAAGAGGTAACCGGCACAGCGAAAACAGTACTCAAAGACAGGGAGAGCAAGCTCTCTCTTGGCACTTTGGATGTGGGACATACAGCGAGATGTTTGCTGCTTTTGCGTTTGGCTGTTGGGAGATTTACAGCACAAAGATATCTAGTTGATTTGAAGCAGTTCCGAGAAAGTCTAAACATAATCGCCACTTCTCCCTCCTGGCACTTTCCATGTGGGAGATATAGCAGGATGTATATTGGTTTTGAGGACAACTCAATGGACAGTGTAGGGAGAAAAGTTCCTGGCTCCTTGAATGCCGTTCCTGGAGACACTGCGATCAATGAGGGAGATATGTCAAGATGTGTGTTGGTTTTGAGGACGGCTCTCTGGAGAGTCTTAGCAAAGAGGTCACAGGGATAATCAGAGCAATTCTCAGAGACACTGAGAACAAGATGGACAGTTCCCTCCTGGCACTTTCCCTGTAGGAGATACCGCAAGACGTTTCTGTAGATTGGGCACAGCGCTCTGCAGGGTGTTAGCAGAGACTTTCCCGGGACAGTGAAACCCTATGTCAGAGACACTGAGAAGAAGCCCCAATGTTCCCTCCAGGCACTTTCAGTGTGGGTGCCTTCTCCACGTGGTTCCTGGTTTCCCTGCAGCGCTGAAGAGAATGTTAGCAAAGAGGTAACCGGCACAGCGAAAACAGTACTCAAAGACAGGGAGAGCAAGCTCTCTCTTGGCACTTTGGATGTGGGACATACAGCGAGATGTTTGCTGCTTTTGCGTTTGGCTGTTGGGAGATTTACAGCACAAAGATATCTAGTTGATTTGAAGCAGTTCCGAGAAAGTCTAAACATAATCGCCACTTCTCCCTCCTGGCACTTTCCATGTGGGAGATATAGCAGGATGTATATTGGTTTTGAGGACAACTCAATGGACAGTGTAGGGAGAAAAGTTCCTGGCTCCTTGAATGCCGTTCCTGGAGACACTGCGATCAATGTGGGAGATATGTCAAGATGTGTGTTGGTTTTGAGGACGGCTCTCTGGAGAGTCTTAGCAAAGAGGTCACAGGGATAATCAGAGCAATTCTCAGAGACACTGAGAACAAGATGGACAGTTCCCTCCTGGCACTTTCCCTGTAGGAGATACCGCAAGACGTTTCTGTAGATTGGGCACAGCGCTCTGCAGGGTGTTAGCAGAGACTTTCCCGGGACAGTGAAACCCTATGTCAGAGACACTGAGAAGAAGCCCCAATGTTCCCTCCAGGCACTTTCAGTGTGGGTGCCTTCTCCACGTGGTTCCTGGTTTCCCTGCAGCGCTGAAGAGAATGTTAGCAAAGAGGTAACCGGGACAGCGAAAACAGTACTCAAAGACAGGGAGAGCAAGCTCTCTCTTGGCACTTTGGATGTGGGACATACAGCGAGATGTTTGCTGCTTTTGCGTTTGGCTGTTGGGAGATTTACAGCACAAAGATATCTAGTTGATTTGAAGCAGTTCCGAGAAAGTCTAAACATAATCGCCACTTCTCCCTCCTGGCACTTTCCATGTGGGAGATATAGCAGGATGTATATTGGTTTTGAGGACAACTCAATGGACAGTGTAGGGAGAAAAGTTCCTGGCTCCTTGAATGCCGTTCCTGGAGACACTGCGATCAATGAGGGAGATATGTCAAGATGTGTGTTGGTTTTGAGGACGGCTCTCTGGAGAGTCTTAGCAAAGAGGTCACAGGGATAATCAGAGCAATTCTCAGAGACACTGAGAACAAGATGGACAGTTCCCTCCTGGCACTTTCCCTGTAGGAGATACCGCAAGACGTTTCTGTAGATTGGGCACAGCGCTCTGCAGGGTGTTAGCAGAGACTTTCCCGGGACAGTGAAACCCTATGTCAGAGACACTGAGAAGAAGCCCCAATGTTCCCTCCAGGCACTTTCAGTGTGGGTGCCTTCTCCACGTGGTTCCTGGTTTCCCTGCAGCGCTGAAGAGAATGTTAGCAAAGAGGTAACCGGCACAGCGAAAACAGTACTCAAAGACAGGGAGAGCAAGCTCTCTCTTGGCACTTTGGATGTGGGACATACAGCGAGATGTTTGCTGCTTTTGCGTTTGGCTGTTGGGAGATTTACAGCACAAAGATATCTAGTTGATTTGAAGCAGTTCCGAGAAAGTCTAAACATAATCGCCACTTCTCCCTCCTGGCACTTTCCATGTGGGAGATATAGCAGGATGTATATTGGTTTTGAGGACAACTCAATGGACAGTGTAGGGAGAAAAGTTCCTGGCTCCTTGAATGCCGTTCCTGGAGACACTGCGATCAATGTGGGAGATATGTCAAGATGTGTGTTGGTTTTGAGGACGGCTCTCTGGAGAGTCTTAGCAAAGAGGTCACAGGGATAATCAGAGCAATTCTCAGAGACACTGAGAACAAGCTCGACAATTCCCTCCTGGCACTTTCCCTGTAGGAGATACCGCAAGACGTTTCTGTAGATTGGGCACAGCGCTCTGCAGGGTGTTAGCAGAGACTTTCCCGGGACAGTGAAACCCTATGTCAGAGACACTGAGAAGAAGCCCCAATGTTCCCTCCAGGCACTTTCAGTGTGGGTGCCTTCTCCACGTGGTTCCTGGTTTCCCTGCAGCGCTGAAGAGAATGTTAGCAAAGAGGTAACCGGGACAGCGAAAACAGTACTCAAAGACAGGGAGAGCAAGCTCTCTCTTGGCACTTTGGATGTGGGACATACAGCGAGATGTTTGCTGCTTTTGCGTTTGGCTGTTGGGAGATTTACAGCACAAAGATATCTAGTTGATTTGAAGCAGTTCCGAGAAAGTCTAAACATAATCGCCACTTCTCCCTCCTGGCACTTTCCATGTGGGAGATATAGCAGGATGTATATTGGTTTTGAGGACAACTCAATGGACAGTGTAGGGAGAAAAGTTCCTGGCTCCTTGAATGCCGTTCCTGGAGACACTGCGATCAATGTGGGAGATATGTCAAGATGTGTGTTTGTTTTGAGGACGGCTCTCTGGAGAGTCTTAGCAAAGAGGTCACAGGGATAATCAGAGCAATTCTCAGAGACACTGAGAACAAGCTCGACAATTCCCTCCTGGCACTTTCCCTGTAGGAGATACCGCAAGACGTTTCTGTAGATTGGGCACAGCGCTCTGCAGGGTGTTAGCAGAGACTTTCCCGGGACAGTGAAACCCTATGTCAGAGACACTGAGAAGAAGCCCCAATGTTCCCTCCAGGCACTTTCAGTGTGGGTGCCTTCTCCACGTGGTTCCTGGTTTCCCTGCAGCGCTGAAGAGAATGTTAGCAAAGAGGTAACCGGCACAGCGAAAACAGTACTCAAAGAGAGGGAGAGCAAGCTCTCTCTTGGCACTTTGGATGTGGGACATACAGCGAGATGTTTGCTGCTTTTGCGTTTGGCTGTTGGGAGATTTACAGCACAAAGATATCTAGTTGATTTGAAGCAGTTCCGAGAAAGTCTAAACATAATCGCCACTTCTCCCTCCTGGCACTTTCCATGTGGGAGATATAGCAGGATGTATATTGGTTTTGAGGACAACTCAATGGACAGTGTAGGGAGAAAAGTTCCTGGCTCCTTGAATGCCGTTCCTGGAGACACTGCGATCAATGTGGGAGATATGTCAAGATGTGTGTTGGTTTTGAGGACGGCTCTCTGGAGAGTCTTAGCAAAGAGGTCACAGGGATAATCAGAGCAATTCTCAGAGACACTGAGAACAAGCTCGACAATTCCCTCCTGGCACTTTCCCTGTAGGAGATACCGCAAGACGTTTCTGTAGATTGGGCACAGCGCTCTGCAGGGTGTTAGCAGAGACTTTCCCGGGACAGTGAAACCCTATGTCAGAGACACTGAGAAGAAGCCCCAATGTTCCCTCCAGGCACTTTCAGTGTGGGTGCCTTCTCCACGTGGTTCCTGGTTTCCCTGCAGCGCTGAAGAGAATGTTAGCAAAGAGGTAACCGGCACAGCGAAAACAGTACTCAAAGACAGGGAGAGCAAGCTCTCTCTTGGCACTTTGGATGTGGGACATACAGCGAGATGTTTGCTGCTTTTGCGTTTGGCTGTTGGGAGATTTACAGCACAAAGATATCTAGTTGATTTGAAGCAGTTCCGAGAAAGTCTAAACATAATCGCCACTTCTCCCTCCTGGCACTTTCCATGTGGGAGATATAGCAGGATGTATATTGGTTTTGAGGACAACTCAATGGACAGTGTAGGGAGAAAAGTTCCTGGCTCCTTGAATGCCGTTCCTGGAGACACTGCGATCAATGTGGGAGATATGTCAAGATGTGTGTTGGTTTTGAGGACGGCTCTCTGGAGAGTCTTAGCAAAGAGGTCACAGGGATAATCAGAGCAATTCTCAGAGACACTGAGAACAAGATGGACAGTTCCCTCCTGGCACTTTCCCTGTAGGAGATACCGCAAGACGTTTCTGTAGATTGGGCACAGCGCTCTGCAGGGTGTTAGCAGAGACTTTCCCGGGACAGTGAAACCCTATGTCAGAGACACTGAGAAGAAGCCCCAATGTTCCCTCCAGGCACTTTCAGTGTGGGTGCCTTCTCCACGTGGTTCCTGGTTTCCCTGCAGCGCTGAAGAGAATGTTAGCAAAGAGGTAACCGGGACAGCGAAAACAGTACTCAAAGACAGGGAGAGCAAGCTCTCTCTTGGCACTTTGGATGTGGGACATACAGCGAGATGTTTGCTGCTTTTGCGTTTGGCTGTTGGGAGATTTACAGCACAAAGATATCTAGTTGATTTGAAGCAGTTCCGAGAAAGTCTAAACATAATCGCCACTTCTCCCTCCTGGCACTTTCCATGTGGGAGATATAGCAGGATGTATATTGGTTTTGAGGACAACTCAATGGACAGTGTAGGGAGAAAAGTTCCTGGCTCCTTGAATGCCGTTCCTGGAGACACTGCGATCAATGAGGGAGATATGTCAAGATGTGTGTTGGTTTTGAGGACGGCTCTCTGGAGAGTCTTAGCAAAGAGGTCACAGGGATAATCAGAGCAATTCTCAGAGACACTGAGAACAAGATGGACAGTTCCCTCCTGGCACTTTCCCTGTAGGAGATACCGCAAGACGTTTCTGTAGATTGGGCACAGCGCTCTGCAGGGTGTTAGCAGAGACTTTCCCGGGACAGTGAAACCCTATGTCAGAGACACTGAGAAGAAGCCCCAATGTTCCCTCCAGGCACTTTCAGTGTGGGTGCCTTCTCCACGTGGTTCCTGGTTTCCCTGCAGCGCTGAAGAGAATGTTAGCAAAGAGGTAACCGGCACAGCGAAAACAGTACTCAAAGACAGGGAGAGCAAGCTCTCTCTTGGCACTTTGGATGTGGGACATACAGCGAGATGTTTGCTGCTTTTGCGTTTGGCTGTTGGGAGATTTACAGCACAAAGATATCTAGTTGATTTGAAGCAGTTCCGAGAAAGTCTAAACATAATCGCCACTTCTCCCTCCTGGCACTTTCCATGTGGGAGATATAGCAGGATGTATATTGGTTTTGAGGACAACTCAATGGACAGTGTAGGGAGAAAAGTTCCTGGCTCCTTGAATGCCGTTCCTGGAGACACTGCGATCAATGTGGGAGATATGTCAAGATGTGTGTTTGTTTTGAGGACGGCTCTCTGGAGAGTCTTAGCAAAGAGGTCACAGGGATAATCAGAGCAATTCTCAGAGACACTGAGAACAAGATGGACAGTTCCCTCCTGGCACTTTCCCTGTAGGAGATACCGCAAGACGTTTCTGTAGATTGGGCACAGCGCTCTGCAGGGTGTTAGCAGAGACTTTCCCGGGACAGTGAAACCCTATGTCAGAGACACTGAGAAGAAGCCCCAATGTTCCCTCCAGGCACTTTCAGTGTGGGTGCCTTCTCCACGTGGTTCCTGGTTTCCCTGCAGCGCTGAAGAGAATGTTAGCAAAGAGGTAACCGGGACAGCGAAAACAGTACTCAAAGACAGGGAGAGCAAGCTCTCTCTTGGCACTTTGGATGTGGGACATACAGCGAGATGTTTGCTGCTTTTGCGTTTGGCTGTTGGGAGATTTACAGCACAAAGATATCTAGTTGATTTGAAGCAGTTCCGAGAAAGTCTAAACATAATCGCCACTTCTCCCTCCTGGCACTTTCCATGTGGGAGATATAGCAGGATGTATATTGGTTTTGAGGACAACTCAATGGACAGTGTAGGGAGAAAAGTTCCTGGCTCCTTGAATGCCGTTCCTGGAGACACTGCGATCAATGTGGGAGATATGTCAAGATGTGTGTTTGTTTTGAGGACGGCTCTCTGGAGAGTCTTAGCAAAGAGGTCACAGGGATAATCAGAGCAATTCTCAGAGACACTGAGAACAAGCTCGACAATTCCCTCCTGGCACTTTCCCTGTAGGAGATACCGCAAGACGTTTCTGTAGATTGGGCACAGCGCTCTGCAGGGTGTTAGCAGAGACTTTCCCGGGACAGTGAAACCCTATGTCAGAGACACTGAGAAGAAGCCCCAATGTTCCCTCCAGGCACTTTCAGTGTGGGTGCCTTCTCCACGTGGTTCCTGGTTTCCCTGCAGCGCTGAAGAGAATGTTAGCAAAGAGGTAACCGGCACAGCGAAAACAGTACTCAAAGAGAGGGAGAGCAAGCTCTCTCTTGGCACTTTGGATGTGGGACATACAGCGAGATGTTTGCTGCTTTTGCGTTTGGCTGTTGGGAGATTTACAGCACAAAGATATCTAGTTGATTTGAAGCAGTTCCGAGAAAGTCTAAACATAATCGCCACTTCTCCCTCCTGGCACTTTCCATGTGGGAGATATAGCAGGATGTATATTGGTTTTGAGGACAACTCAATGGACAGTGTAGGGAGAAAAGTTCCTGGCTCCTTGAATGCCGTTCCTGGAGACACTGCGATCAATGTGGGAGATATGTCAAGATGTGTGTTGGTTTTGAGGACGGCTCTCTGGAGAGTCTTAGCAAAGAGGTCACAGGGATAATCAGAGCAATTCTCAGAGACACTGAGAACAAGCTCGACAATTCCCTCCTGGCACTTTCCCTGTAGGAGATACCGCAAGACGTTTCTGTAGATTGGGCACAGCGCTCTGCAGGGTGTTAGCAGAGACTTTCCCGGGACAGTGAAACCCTATGTCAGAGACACTGAGAAGAAGCCCCAATGTTCCCTCCAGGCACTTTCAGTGTGGGTGCCTTCTCCACGTGGTTCCTGGTTTCCCTGCAGCGCTGAAGAGAATGTTAGCAAAGAGGTAACCGGCACAGCGAAAACAGTACTCAAAGACAGGGAGAGCAAGCTCTCTCTTGGCACTTTGGATGTGGGACATACAGCGAGATGTTTGCTGCTTTTGCGTTTGGCTGTTGGGAGATTTACAGCACAAAGATATCTAGTTGATTTGAAGCAGTTCCGAGAAAGTCTAAACATAATCGCCACTTCTCCCTCCTGGCACTTTCCATGTGGGAGATATAGCAGGATGTATATTGGTTTTGAGGACAACTCAATGGACAGTGTAGGGAGAAAAGTTCCTGGCTCCTTGAATGCCGTTCCTGGAGACACTGCGATCAATGTGGGAGATATGTCAAGATGTGTGTTGGTTTTGAGGACGGCTCTCTGGAGAGTCTTAGCAAAGAGGTCACAGGGATAATCAGAGCAATTCTCAGAGACACTGAGAACAAGATGGACAGTTCCCTCCTGGCACTTTCCCTGTAGGAGATACCGCAAGACGTTTCTGTAGATTGGGCACAGCGCTCTGCAGGGTGTTAGCAGAGACTTTCCCGGGACAGTGAAACCCTATGTCAGAGACACTGAGAAGAAGCCCCAATGTTCCCTCCAGGCACTTTCAGTGTGGGTGCCTTCTCCACGTGGTTCCTGGTTTCCCTGCAGCGCTGAAGAGAATGTTAGCAAAGAGGTAACCGGCACAGCGAAAACAGTACTCAAAGACAGGGAGAGCAAGCTCTCTCTTGGCACTTTGGATGTGGGACATACAGCGAGATGTTTGCTGCTTTTGCGTTTGGCTGTTGGGAGATTTACAGCACAAAGATATCTAGTTGATTTGAAGCAGTTCCGAGAAAGTCTAAACATAATCGCCACTTCTCCCTCCTGGCACTTTCCATGTGGGAGATATAGCAGGATGTATATTGGTTTTGAGGACAACTCAATGGACAGTGTAGGGAGAAAAGTTCCTGGCTCCTTGAATGCCGTTCCTGGAGACACTGCGATCAATGTGGGAGATATGTCAAGATGTGTGTTGGTTTTGAGGACGGCTCTCTGGAGAGTCTTAGCAAAGAGGTCACAGGGATAATCAGAGCAATTCTCAGAGACACTGAGAACAAGCTCGACAATTCCCTCCTGGCACTTTCCCTGTAGGAGATACCGCAAGACGTTTCTGTAGATTGGGCACAGCGCTCTGCAGGGTGTTAGCAGAGACTTTCCCGGGACAGTGAAACCCTATGTCAGAGACACTGAGAAGAAGCCCCAATGTTCCCTCCAGGCACTTTCAGTGTGGGTGCCTTCTCCACGTGGTTCCTGGTTTCCCTGCAGCGCTGAAGAGAATGTTAGCAAAGAGGTAACCGGCACAGCGAAAACAGTACTCAAAGACAGGGAGAGCAAGCTCTCTCTTGGCACTTTGGATGTGGGACATACAGCGAGATGTTTGCTGCTTTTGCGTTTGGCTGTTGGGAGATTTACAGCACAAAGATATCTAGTTGATTTGAAGCAGTTCCGAGAAAGTCTAAACATAATCGCCACTTCTCCCTCCTGGCACTTTCCATGTGGGAGATATAGCAGGATGTATATTGGTTTTGAGGACAACTCAATGGACAGTGTAGGGAGAAAAGTTCCTGGCTCCTTGAATGCCGTTCCTGGAGACACTGCGATCAATGTGGGAGATATGTCAAGATGTGTGTTGGTTTTGAGGACGGCTCTCTGGAGAGTCTTAGCAAAGAGGTCACAGGGATAATCAGAGCAATTCTCAGAGACACTGAGAACAAGATGGACAGTTCCCTCCTGGCACTTTCCCTGTAGGAGATACCGCAAGACGTTTCTGTAGATTGGGCACAGCGCTCTGCAGGGTGTTAGCAGAGACTTTCCCGGGACAGTGAAACCCTATGTCAGAGACACTGAGAAGAAGCCCCAATGTTCCCTCCAGGCACTTTCAGTGTGGGTGCCTTCTCCACGTGGTTCCTGGTTTCCCTGCAGCGCTGAAGAGAATGTTAGCAAAGAGGTAACCGGCACAGCGAAAACAGTACTCAAAGACAGGGAGAGCAAGCTCTCTCTTGGCACTTTGGATGTGGGACATACAGCGAGATGTTTGCTGCTTTTGCGTTTGGCTGTTGGGAGATTTACAGCACAAAGATATCTAGTTGATTTGAAGCAGTTCCGAGAAAGTCTAAACATAATCGCCACTTCTCCCTCCTGGCACTTTCCATGTGGGAGATATAGCAGGATGTATATTGGTTTTGAGGACAACTCAATGGACAGTGTAGGGAGAAAAGTTCCTGGCTCCTTGAATGCCGTTCCTGGAGACACTGCGATCAATGTGGGAGATATGTCAAGATGTGTGTTTGTTTTGAGGACGGCTCTCTGGAGAGTCTTAGCAAAGAGGTCACAGGGATAATCAGAGCAATTCTCAGAGACACTGAGAACAAGATGGACAGTTCCCTCCTGGCACTTTCCCTGTAGGAGATACCGCAAGACGTTTCTGTAGATTGGGCACAGCGCTCTGCAGGGTGTTAGCAGAGACTTTCCCGGGACAGTGAAACCCTATGTCAGAGACACTGAGAAGAAGCCCCAATGTTCCCTCCAGGCACTTTCAGTGTGGGTGCCTTCTCCACGTGGTTCCTGGTTTCCCTGCAGCGCTGAAGAGAATGTTAGCAAAGAGGTAACCGGCACAGCGAAAACAGTACTCAAAGACAGGGAGAGCAAGCTCTCTCTTGGCACTTTGGATGTGGGACATACAGCGAGATGTTTGCTGCTTTTGCGTTTGGCTGTTGGGAGATTTACAGCACAAAGATATTTAGTTGATTTGAAGCAGTTCCGAGAAAGTCTAAACATAATCGCCACTTCTCCCTCCTGGCACTTTCCATGTGGGAGATATAGCAGGATGTATATTGGTTTTGAGGACAACTCAATGGACAGTGTAGGGAGAAAAGTTCCTGGCTCCTTGAATGCCATTCCTGGAGACACTGCGATCAATGAGGGAGATATGTCAAGATGTGTGTTGGTTTTGAGGACGGCTCTCTGGAGAGTCTTAGCAAAGAGGTCACAGGGATAATCAGAGCAATTCTCAGAGACACTGAGAACAAGCTCGACAATTCCCTCCTGGCACTTTCCCTGTAGGAGATACCGCAAGACGTTTCTGTAGATTGGGCACAGCGCTCTGCAGGGTGTTAGCAGAGACTTTCCCGGGACAGTGAAACCCTATGTCAGAGACACTGAGAAGAAGCCCCAATGTTCCCTCCAGGCACTTTCAGTGTGGGTGCCTTCTCCACGTGGTTCCTGGTTTCCCTGCAGCGCTGAAGAGAATGTTAGCAAAGAGGTAACCGGCACAGCGAAAACAGTACTCAAAGACAGGGAGAGCAAGCTCTCTCTTGGCACTTTGGATGTGGGACATACAGCGAGATGTTTGCTGCTTTTGCGTTTGGCTGTTGGGAGATTTACAGCACAAAGATATCTAGTTGATTTGAAGCAGTTCCGAGAAAGTCTAAACATAATCGCCACTTCTCCCTCCTGGCACTTTCCATGTGGGAGATATAGCAGGATGTATATTGGTTTTGAGGACAACTCAATGGACAGTGTAGGGAGAAAAGTTCCTGGCTCCTTGAATGCCGTTCCTGGAGACACTGCGATCAATGTGGGAGATATGTCAAGATGTGTGTTGGTTTTGAGGACGGCTCTCTGGAGAGTCTTAGCAAAGAGGTCACAGGGATAATCAGAGCAATTCTCAGAGACACTGAGAACAAGCTCGACAGTTCCCTCCTGGCACTTTCCCTGTAGGAGATACCGCAAGACGTTTCTGTAGATTGGGCACAGCGCTCTGCAGGGTGTTAGCAGAGACTTTCCCGGGACAGTGAAACCCTATGTCAGAGACACTGAGAAGAAGCCCCAATGTTCCCTCCAGGCACTTTCAGTGTGGGTGCCTTCTCCACGTGGTTCCTGGTTTCCCTGCAGCGCTGAAGAGAATGTTAGCAAAGAGGTAACCGGCACAGCGAAAACAGTACTCAAAGAGAGGGAGAGCAAGCTCTCTCTTGGCACTTTGGATGTGGGACATACAGCGAGATGTTTGCTGCTTTTGCGTTTGGCTGTTGGGAGATTTACAGCACAAAGATATCTAGTTGATTTGAAGCAGTTCCGAGAAAGTCTAAACATAATCGCCACTTCTCCCTCCTGGCACTTTCCATGTGGGAGATATAGCAGGATGTATATTGGTTTTGAGGACAACTCAATGGACAGTGTAGGGAGAAAAGTTCCTGGCTCCTTGAATGCCGTTCCTGGAGACACTGCGATCAATGTGGGAGATATGTCAAGATGTGTGTTTGTTTTGAGGACGGCTCTCTGGAGAGTCTTAGCAAAGAGGTCACAGGGATAATCAGAGCAATTCTCAGAGACACTGAGAACAAGCTCGACAATTCCCTCCTGGCACTTTCCCTGTAGGAGATACCGCAAGACGTTTCTGTAGATTGGGCACAGCGCTCTGCAGGGTGTTAGCAGAGACTTTCCCGGGACAGTGAAACCCTATGTCAGAGACACTGAGAAGAAGCCCCAATGTTCCCTCCAGGCACTTTCAGTGTGGGTGCCTTCTCCACGTGGTTCCTGGTTTCCCTGCAGCGCTGAAGAGAATGTTAGCAAAGAGGTAACCGGCACAGCGAAAACAGTACTCAAAGACAGGGAGAGCAAGCTCTCTCTTGGCACTTTGGATGTGGGACATACAGCGAGATGTTTGCTGCTTTTGCGTTTGGCTGTTGGGAGATTTACAGCACAAAGATATCTAGTTGATTTGAAGCAGTTCCGAGAAAGTCTAAACATAATCGCCACTTCTCCCTCCTGGCACTTTCCATGTGGGAGATATAGCAGGATGTATATTGGTTTTGAGGACAACTCAATGGACAGTGTAGGGAGAAAAGTTCCTGGCTCCTTGAATGCCGTTCCTGGAGACACTGCGATCAATGAGGGAGATATGTCAAGATGTGTGTTGGTTTTGAGGACGGCTCTCTGGAGAGTCTTAGCAAAGAGGTCACAGGGATAATCAGAGCAATTCTCAGAGACACTGAGAACAAGATGGACAGTTCCCTCCTGGCACTTTCCCTGTAGGAGATACCGCAAGACGTTTCTGTAGATTGGGCACAGCGCTCTGCAGGGTGTTAGCAGAGACTTTCCCGGGACAGTGAAACCCTATGTCAGAGACACTGAGAAGAAGCCCCAATGTTCCCTCCAGGCACTTTCAGTGTGGGTGCCTTCTCCACGTGGTTCCTGGTTTCCCTGCAGCGCTGAAGAGAATGTTAGCAAAGAGGTAACCGGCACAGCGAAAACAGTACTCAAAGACAGGGAGAGCAAGCTCTCTCTTGGCACTTTGGATGTGGGACATACAGCGAGATGTTTGCTGCTTTTGCGTTTGGCTGTTGGGAGATTTACAGCACAAAGATATCTAGTTGATTTGAAGCAGTTCCGAGGAAGTCTAAACATAATCCCCACTTCTCCCTCCTGGCACTTTCCATGTGGGAGATATAGCAGGATGTATATTGGTTTTGAGGACAACTCAATGGACAGTGTAGGGAGAAAAGTTCCTGGCTCCTTGAATGCCGTTCCTGGAGACACTGCGATCAATGAGGGAGATATGTCAAGATGTGTGTTGGTTTTGAGGACGGCTCTCTGGAGAGTCTTAGCAAAGAGGTCACAGGGATAATCAGAGCAATTCTCAGAGACACTGAGAACAAGCTCGACAATTCCCTCCTGGCACTTTCCCTGTAGGAGATACCGCAAGACGTTTCTGTAGATTGGGCACAGCGCTCTGCAGGGTGTTAGCAGAGACTTTCCTGGGACAGTGAAACCCTATGTCAGAGACACTGAGAAGAAGCCCCAATGTTCCCTCCAGGCACTTTCAGTGTGGGTGCCTTCTCCACGTGGTTCCTGGTTTCCCTGCAGCGCTGAAGAGAATGTTAGCAAAGAGGTAACCGGCACAGCGAAAACAGTACTCAAAGACAGGGAGAGCAAGCTCTCTCTTGGCACTTTGGATGTGGGACATACAGCGAGATGTTTGCTGCTTTTGCGTTTGGCTGTTGGGAGATTTACAGCACAAAGATATCTAGTTGATTTGAAGCAGTTCCGAGAAAGTCTAAACATAATCGCCACTTCTCCCTCCTGGCACTTTCCATGTGGGAGATATAGCAGGATGTATATTGGTTTTGAGGACAACTCAATGGACAGTGTAGGGAGAAAAGTTCCTGGCTCCTTGAATGCCGTTCCTGGAGACACTGCGATCAATGTGGGAGATATGTCAAGATGTGTGTTGGTTTTGAGGACGGCTCTCTGGAGTCTTAGCAAAGAGGTCACAGGGATAATCAGAGCAATTCTCAGAGACACTGAGAACAAGCTCGACAATTCCCTCCTGGCACTTTCCCTGTAGGAGATACCGCAAGACGTTTCTGTAGATTGGGCACAGCGCTCTGCAGGGTGTTAGCAGAGACTTTCCCGGGACAGTGAAACCCTATGTCAGAGACACTGAGAAGAAGCCCCAATGTTCCCTCCAGGCACTTTCAGTGTGGGTGCCTTCTCCACGTGGTTCCTGGTTTCCCTGCAGCGCTGAAGAGAATGTTAGCAAAGAGGTAACCGGCACAGCGAAAACAGTACTCAAAGACAGGGAGAGCAAGCTCTCTCTTGGCACTTTGGATGTGGGACATACAGCGAGATGTTTGCTGCTTTTGCGTTTGGCTGTTGGGAGATTTACAGCACAAAGATATCTAGTTGATTTGAAGCAGTTCCGAGGAAGTCTAAACATAATCCCCACTTCTCCCTCCTGGCACTTTCCATGTGGGAGATATAGCAGGATGTATATTGGTTTTGAGGACAACTCAATGGACAGTGTAGGGAGAAAAGTTCCTGGCTCCTTGAATGCCGTTCCTGGAGACACTGCGATCAATGAGGGAGATATGTCAAGATGTGTGTTGGTTTTGAGGACGGCTCTCTGGAGAGTCTTAGCAAAGAGGTCACAGGGATAATCAGAGCAATTCTCAGAGACACTGAGAACAAGCTCGACAATTCCCTCCTGGCACTTTCCCTGTAGGAGATACCGCAAGACGTTTCTGTAGATTGGGCACAGCGCTCTGCAGGGTGTTAGCAGAGACTTTCCCGGGACAGTGAAACCCTATGTCAGAGACACTGAGAAGAAGCCCCAATGTTCCCTCCAGGCACTTTCAGTGTGGGTGCCTTCTCCACGTGGTTCCTGGTTTCCCTGCAGCGCTGAAGAGAATGTTAGCAAAGAGGTAACCGTCACAGCGAAAACAGTACTCAAAGACAGGGAGAGCAAGCTCTCTCTTGGCACTTTGGATGTGGGACATACAGCGAGATGTTTGCTGCTTTTGCGTTTGGCTGTTGGGAGATTTACAGCACAAAGATATCTAGTTGATTTGAAGCAGTTCCGAGGAAGTCTAAACATAATCGCCACTTCTCCCTCCTGGCACTTTCCATGTGGGAGATATAGCAGGATGTATATTGGTTTTGAGGACAACTCAATGGACAGTGTAGGGAGAAAAGTTCCTGGCTCCTTGAATGCCGTTCCTGGAGACACTGCGATCAATGAGGGAGATAAGTCAAGATGTGTGTTGGTTTTGAGGACGGCTCTCTGGAGAGTCTTAGCAAAGAGGTCACAGGGATAATCAGAGCAATTCTCAGAGACACTGAGAACAAGCTCGACAATTCCCTCCTGGCACTTTCCCTGTAGGAGATACCGCAAGACGTTTCTGTAGATTGGGCACAGCGCTCTGCAGGGTGTTAGCAGAGACTTTCCCGGGACAGTGAAACCCTATGTCAGAGACACTGAGAAGAAGCCCCAATGTTCCCTCCAGGCACTTTCAGTGTGGGTGCCTTCTCCACGTGGTTCCTGGTTTCCCTGCAGCGCTGAAGAGAATGTTAGCAAAGAGGTAACCGGCACAGCGAAAACAGTACTCAAAGACAGGGAGAGCAAGCTCTCTCTTGGCACTTTGGATGTGGGACATACAGCGAGATGTTTGCTGCTTTTGCGTTTGGCTGTTGGGAGATTTACAGCACAAAGATATCTAGTTGATTTGAAGCAGTTCCGAGAAAGTCTAAACATAATCGCCACTTCTCCCTCCTGGCACTTTCCATGTGGGAGATATAGCAGGATGTATATTGGTTTTGAGGACAACTCAATGGACAGTGTAGGGAGAAAAGTTCCTGGCTCCTTGAATGCCGTTCCTGGAGACACTGCGATCAATGTGGGAGATATGTCAAGATGTGTGTTGGTTTTGAGGACGGCTCTCTGGAGAGTCTTAGCAAAGAGGTCACAGGGATAATCAGAGCAATTCTCAGAGACACTGAGAACAAGATGGACAGTTCCCTCCTGGCACTTTCCCTGTAGGAGATACCGCAAGACGTTTCTGTAGATTGGGCACAGCGCTCTGCAGGGTGTTAGCAGAGACTTTCCCGGGACAGTGAAACCCTATGTCAGAGACACTGAGAAGAAGCCCCAATGTTCCCTCCAGGCACTTTCAGTGTGGGTGCCTTCTCCACGTGGTTCCTGGTTTCCCTGCAGCGCTGAAGAGAATGTTAGCAAAGAGGTAACCGGCACAGCGAAAACAGTACTCAAAGACAGGGAGAGCAAGCTCTCTCTTGGCACTTTGGATGTGGGACATACAGCGAGATGTTTGCTGCTTTTGCGTTTGGCTGTTGGGAGATTTACAGCACAAAGATATCTAGTTGATTTGAAGCAGTTCCGAGAAAGTCTAAACATAATCGCCACTTCTCCCTCCTGGCACTTTCCATGTGGGAGATATAGCAGGATGTATATTGGTTTTGAGGACAACTCAATGGACAGTGTAGGGAGAAAAGTTCCTGGCTCCTTGAATGCCGTTCCTGGAGACACTGCGATCAATGTGGGAGATATGTCAAGATGTGTGTTGGTTTTGAGGACGGCTCTCTGGAGAGTCTTAGCAAAGAGGTCACAGGGATAATCAGAGCAATTCTCAGAGACACTGAGAACAAGATGGACAGTTCCCTCCTGGCACTTTCCCTGTAGGAGATACCGCAAGACGTTTCTGTAGATTGGGCACAGCGCTCTGCAGGGTGTTAGCAGAGACTTTCCCGGGACAGTGAAACCCTATGTCAGAGACACTGAGAAGAAGCCCCAATGTTCCCTCCAGGCACTTTCAGTGTGGGTGCCTTCTCCACGTGGTTCCTGGTTTCCCTGCAGCGCTGAAGAGAATGTTAGCAAAGAGGTAACCGGCACAGCGAAAACAGTACTCAAAGAGAGGGAGAGCAAGCTCTCTCTTGGCACTTTGGATGTGGGACATACAGCGAGATGTTTGCTGCTTTTGCGTTTGGCTGTTGGGAGATTTACAGCACAAAGATATCTAGTTGATTTGAAGCAGTTCCGAGAAAGTCTAAACATAATCCCCACTTCTCCCTCCTGGCACTTTCCATGTGGGAGATATAGCAGGATGTATATTGGTTTTGAGGACAACTCAATGGACAGTGTAGGGAGAAAAGTTCCTGGCTCCTTGAATGCCGTTCCTGGAGACACTGCGATCAATGAGGGAGATATGTCAAGATGTGTGTTGGTTTTGAGGACGGCTCTCTGGAGAGTCTTAGCAAAGAGGTCACAGGGATAATCAGAGCAATTCTCAGAGACACTGAGAACAAGCTCGACAATTCCCTCCTGGCACTTTCCCTGTAGGAGATACCGCAAGACGTTTCTGTAGATTGGGCACAGCGCTCTGCAGGGTGTTAGCAGAGACTTTCCTGGGACAGTGAAACCCTATGTCAGAGACACTGAGAAGAAGCCCCAATGTTCCCTCCAGGCACTTTCAGTGTGGGTGCCTTCTCCACGTGGTTCCTGGTTTCCCTGCAGCGCTGAAGAGAATGTTAGCAAAGAGGTAACCGTCACAGCGAAAACAGTACTCAAAGACAGGGAGAGCAAGCTCTCTCTTGGCACTTTGGATGTGGGACATACAGCGAGATGTTTGCTGCTTTTGCGTTTGGCTGTTGGGAGATTTACAGCACAAAGATATCTAGTTGATTTGAAGCAGTTCCGAGAAAGTCTAAACATAATCGCCACTTCTCCCTCCTGGCACTTTCCATGTGGGAGATATAGCAGGATGTATATTGGTTTTGAGGACAACTCAATGGACAGTGTAGGGAGAAAAGTTCCTGGCTCCTTGAATGCCGTTCCTGGAGACACTGCGATCAATGTGGGAGATATGTCAAGATGTGTGTTGGTTTTGAGGACGGCTCTCTGGAGTCTTAGCAAAGAGGTCACAGGGATAATCAGAGCAATTCTCAGAGACACTGAGAACAAGCTCGACAATTCCCTCCTGGCACTTTCCCTGTAGGAGATACCGCAAGACGTTTCTGTAGATTGGGCACAGCGCTCTGCAGGGTGTTAGCAGAGACTTTCCCGGGACAGTGAAACCCTATGTCAGAGACACTGAGAAGAAGCCCCAATGTTCCCTCCAGGCACTTTCAGTGTGGGTGCCTTCTCCACGTGGTTCCTGGTTTCCCTGCAGCGCTGAAGAGAATGTTAGCAAAGAGGTAACCGGCACAGCGAAAACAGTACTCAAAGACAGGGAGAGCAAGCTCTCTCTTGGCACTTTGGATGTGGGACATACAGCGAGATGTTTGCTGCTTTTGCGTTTGGCTGTTGGGAGATTTACAGCACAAAGATATCTAGTTGATTTGAAGCAGTTCCGAGGAAGTCTAAACATAATCCCCACTTCTCCCTCCTGGCACTTTCCATGTGGGAGATATAGCAGGATGTATATTGGTTTTGAGGACAACTCAATGGACAGTGTAGGGAGAAAAGTTCCTGGCTCCTTGAATGCCGTTCCTGGAGACACTGCGATCAATGAGGGAGATATGTCAAGATGTGTGTTGGTTTTGAGGACGGCTCTCTGGAGAGTCTTAGCAAAGAGGTCACAGGGATAATCAGAGCAATTCTCAGAGACACTGAGAACAAGCTCGACAATTCCCTCCTGGCACTTTCCCTGTAGGAGATACCGCAAGACGTTTCTGTAGATTGGGCACAGCGCTCTGCAGGGTGTTAGCAGAGACTTTCCCGGGACAGTGAAACCCTATGTCAGAGACACTGAGAAGAAGCCCCAATGTTCCCTCCAGGCACTTTCAGTGTGGGTGCCTTCTCCACGTGGTTCCTGGTTTCCCTGCAGCGCTGAAGAGAATGTTAGCAAAGAGGTAACCGTCACAGCGAAAACAGTACTCAAAGACAGGGAGAGCAAGCTCTCTCTTGGCACTTTGGATGTGGGACATACAGCGAGATGTTTGCTGCTTTTGCGTTTGGCTGTTGGGAGATTTACAGCACAAAGATATCTAGTTGATTTGAAGCAGTTCCGAGGAAGTCTAAACATAATCGCCACTTCTCCCTCCTGGCACTTTCCATGTGGGAGATATAGCAGGATGTATATTGGTTTTGAGGACAACTCAATGGACAGTGTAGGGAGAAAAGTTCCTGGCTCCTTGAATGCCGTTCCTGGAGACACTGCGATCAATGAGGGAGATATGTCAAGATGTGTGTTGGTTTTGAGGACGGCTCTCTGGAGAGTCTTAGCAAAGAGGTCACAGGGATAATCAGAGCAATTCTCAGAGACACTGAGAACAAGATGGACAGTTCCCTCCTGGCACTTTCCCTGTAGGAGATACCGCAAGACGTTTCTGTAGATTGGGCACAGCGCTCTGCAGGGTGTTAGCAGAGACTTTCCCGGGACAGTGAAACCCTATGTCAGAGACACTGAGAAGAAGCCCCAATGTTCCCTCCAGGCACTTTCAGTGTGGGTGCCTTCTCCACGTGGTTCCTGGTTTCCCTGCAGCGCTGAAGAGAATGTTAGCAAAGAGGTAACCGGCACAGCGAAAACAGTACTCAAAGACAGGGAGAGCAAGCTCTCTCTTGGCACTTTGGATGTGGGACATACAGCGAGATGTTTGCTGCTTTTGCGTTTGGCTGTTGGGAGATTTACAGCACAAAGATATCTAGTTGATTTGAAGCAGTTCCGAGAAAGTCTAAACATAATCGCCACTTCTCCCTCCTGGCACTTTCCATGTGGGAGATATAGCAGGATGTATATTGGTTTTGAGGACAACTCAATGGACAGTGTAGGGAGAAAAGTTCCTGGCTCCTTGAATGCCGTTCCTGGAGACACTGCGATCAATGTGGGAGATATGTCAAGATGTGTGTTGGTTTTGAGGACGGCTCTCTGGAGAGTCTTAGCAAAGAGGTCACAGGGATAATCAGAGCAATTCTCAGAGACACTGAGAACAAGATGGACAGTTCCCTCCTGGCACTTTCCCTGTAGGAGATACCGCAAGACGTTTCTGTAGATTGGGCACAGCGCTCTGCAGGGTGTTAGCAGAGACTTTCCCGGGACAGTGAAACCCTATGTCAGAGACACTGAGAAGAAGCCCCAATGTTCCCTCCAGGCACTTTCAGTGTGGGTGCCTTCTCCACGTGGTTCCTGGTTTCCCTGCAGCGCTGAAGAGAATGTTAGCAAAGAGGTAACCGGCACAGCGAAAACAGTACTCAAAGACAGGGAGAGCAAGCTCTCTCTTGGCACTTTGGATGTGGGACATACAGCGAGATGTTTGCTGCTTTTGCGTTTGGCTGTTGGGAGATTTACAGCACAAAGATATCTAGTTGATTTGAAGCAGTTCCGAGAAAGTCTAAACATAATCGCCACTTCTCCCTCCTGGCACTTTCCATGTGGGAGATATAGCTGGATGTATATTGGTTTTGAGGACAACTCAATGGACAGTGTAGGGAGAAAAGTTCCTGGCTCCTTGAATGCCGTTCCTGGAGACACTGCGATCAATGAGGGAGATATGTCAAGATGTGTGTTGGTTTTGAGGACGGCTCTCTGGAGAGTCTTAGCAAAGAGGTCACAGGGATAATCAGAGCAATTCTCAGAGACACTGAGAACAAGATGGACAGTTCCCTCCTGGCACTTTCCCTGTAGGAGATACCGCAAGACGTTTCTGTAGATTGGGCACAGCGCTCTGCAGGGTGTTAGCAGAGACTTTCCCGGGACAGTGAAACCCTATGTCAGAGACACTGAGAAGAAGCCCCAATGTTCCCTCCAGGCACTTTCAGTGTGGGTGCCTTCTCCACGTGGTTCCTGGTTTCCCTGCAGCGCTGAAGAGAATGTTAGCAAAGAGGTAACCGGCACAGCGAAAACAGTACTCAAAGACAGGGAGAGCAAGCTCTCTCTTGGCACTTTGGATGTGGGACATACAGCGAGATGTTTGCTGCTTTTGCGTTTGGCTGTTGGGAGATTTACAGCACAAAGATATCTAGTTGATTTGAAGCAGTTCCGAGAAAGTCTAAACATAATCGCCACTTCTCCCTCCTGGCACTTTCCATGTGGGAGATATAGCAGGATGTATATTGGTTTTGAGGACAACTCAATGGACAGTGTAGGGAGAAAAGTTCCTGGCTCCTTGAATGCCGTTCCTGGAGACACTGCGATCAATGTGGGAGATATGTCAAGATGTGTGTTGGTTTTGAGGACGGCTCTCTGGAGAGTCTTAGCAAAGAGGTCACAGGGATAATCAGAGCAATTCTCAGAGACACTGAGAACAAGCTCGACAGTTCCCTCCTGGCACTTTCCCTGTAGGAGATACCGCAAGACGTTTCTGTAGATTGGGCACAGCGCTCTGCAGGGTGTTAGCAGAGACTTTCCCGGGACAGTGAAACCCTATGTCAGAGACACTGAGAAGAAGCCCCAATGTTCCCTCCAGGCACTTTCAGTGTGGGTGCCTTCTCCACGTGGTTCCTGGTTTCCCTGCAGCGCTGAAGAGAATGTTAGCAAAGAGGTAACCGGCACAGCGAAAACAGTACTCAAAGACAGGGAGAGCAAGCTCTCTCTTGGCACTTTGGATGTGGGACATACAGCGAGATGTTTGCTGCTTTTGCGTTTGGCTGTTGGGAGATTTACAGCACAAAGATATCTAGTTGATTTGAAGCAGTTCCGAGGAAGTCTAAACATAATCCCCACTTCTCCCTCCTGGCACTTTCCATGTGGGAGATATAGCAGGATGTATATTGGTTTTGAGGACAACTCAATGGACAGTGTAGGGAGAAAAGTTCCTGGCTCCTTGAATGCCGTTCCTGGAGACACTGCGATCAATGAGGGAGATATGTCAAGATGTGTGTTGGTTTTGAGGACGGCTCTCTGGAGAGTCTTAGCAAAGAGGTCACAGGGATAATCAGAGCAATTCTCAGAGACACTGAGAACAAGCTCGACAATTCCCTCCTGGCACTTTCCCTGTAGGAGATACCGCAAGACGTTTCTGTAGATTGGGCACAGCGCTCTGCAGGGTGTTAGCAGAGACTTTCCCGGGACAGTGAAACCCTATGTCAGAGACACTGAGAAGAAGCCCCAATGTTCACTCCAGGCACTTTCAGTGTGGGTGCCTTCTCCACGTGGTTCCTGGTTTCCCTGCAGCGCTGAAGAGAATGTTAGCAAAGAGGTAACCGGCACAGCGAAAACAGTACTCAAAGACAGGGAGAGCAAGCTCTCTCTTGGCACTTTGGATGTGGGACATACAGCGAGATGTTTGCTGCTTTTGCGTTTGGCTGTTGGGAGATTTACAGCACAAAGATATCTAGTTGATTTGAAGCAGTTCCGAGGAAGTCTAAACATAATCGCCACTTCTCCCTCCTGGCACTTTCCATGTGGGAGATATAGCAGGATGTATATTGGTTTTGAGGACAACTCAATGGACAGTGTAGGGAGAAAAGTTCCTGGCTCCTTGAATGCCGTTCCTGGAGACACTGCGATCAATGAGGGAGATATGTCAAGATGTGTGTTGGTTTTGAGGACGGCTCTCTGGAGAGTCTTAGCAAAGAGGTCACAGGGATAATCAGAGCAATTCTCAGAGACACTGAGAACAAGATGGACAGTTCCCTCCTGGCACTTTCCCTGTAGGAGATACCGCAAGACGTTTCTGTAGATTGGGCACAGCGCTCTGCAGGGTGTTAGCAGAGACTTTCCCGGGACAGTGAAACCCTATGTCAGAGACACTGAGAAGAAGCCCCAATGTTCCCTCCAGGCACTTTCAGTGTGGGTGCCTTCTCCACGTGGTTCCTGGTTTCCCTGCAGCGCTGAAGAGAATGTTAGCAAAGAGGTAACCGGCACAGCGAAAACAGTACTCAAAGACAGGGAGAGCAAGCTCTCTCTTGGCACTTTGGATGTGGGACATACAGCGAGATGTTTGCTGCTTTTGCGTTTGGCTGTTGGGAGATTTACAGCACAAAGATATCTAGTTGATTTGAAGCAGTTCCGAGGAAGTCTAAACATAATCCCCACTTCTCCCTCCTGGCACTTTCCATGTGGGAGATATAGCAGGATGTATATTGGTTTTGAGGACAACTCAATGGACAGTGTAGGGAGAAAAGTTCCTGGCTCCTTGAATGCCGTTCCTGGAGACACTGCGATCAATGAGGGAGATATGTCAAGATGTGTGTTGGTTTTGAGGACGGCTCTCTGGAGAGTCTTAGCAAAGAGGTCACAGGGATAATCAGAGCAATTCTCAGAGACACTGAGAACAAGCTCGACAATTCCCTCCTGGCACTTTCCCTGTAGGAGATACCGCAAGACGTTTCTGTAGATTGGGCACAGCGCTCTGCAGGGTGTTAGCAGAGACTTTCCCGGGACAGTGAAACCCTATGTCAGAGACACTGAGAAGAAGCCCCAATGTTCCCTCCAGGCACTTTCAGTGTGGGTGCCTTCTCCACGTGGTTCCTGGTTTCCCTGCAGCGCTGAAGAGAATGTTAGCAAAGAGGTAACCGTCACAGCGAAAACAGTACTCAAAGACAGGGAGAGCAAGCTCTCTCTTGGCACTTTGGATGTGGGACATACAGCGAGATGTTTGCTGCTTTTGCGTTTGGCTGTTGGGAGATTTACAGCACAAAGATATCTAGTTGATTTGAAGCAGTTCCGAGGAAGTCTAAACATAATCGCCACTTCTCCCTCCTGGCACTTTCCATGTGGGAGATATAGCAGGATGTATATTGGTTTTGAGGACAACTCAATGGACAGTGTAGGGAGAAAAGTTCCTGGCTCCTTGAATGCCGTTCCTGGAGACACTGCGATCAATGAGGGAGATATGTCAAGATGTGTGTTGGTTTTGAGGACGGCTCTCTGGAGAGTCTTAGCAAAGAGGTCACAGGGATAATCAGAGCAATTCTCAGAGACACTGAGAACAAGATGGACAGTTCCCTCCTGGCACTTTCCCTGTAGGAGATACCGCAAGACGTTTCTGTAGATTGGGCACAGCGCTCTGCAGGGTGTTAGCAGAGACTTTCCCGGGACAGTGAAACCCTATGTCAGAGACACTGAGAAGAAGCCCCAATGTTCCCTCCAGGCACTTTCAGTGTGGGTGCCTTCTCCACGTGGTTCCTGGTTTCCCTGCAGCGCTGAAGAGAATGTTAGCAAAGAGGTAACCGGCACAGCGAAAACAGTACTCAAAGACAGGGAGAGCAAGCTCTCTCTTGGCACTTTGGATGTGGGACATACAGCGAGATGTTTGCTGCTTTTGCGTTTGGCTGTTGGGAGATTTACAGCACAAAGATATCTAGTTGATTTGAAGCAGTTCCGAGAAAGTCTAAACATAATCGCCACTTCTCCCTCCTGGCACTTTCCATGTGGGAGATATAGCAGGATGTATATTGGTTTTGAGGACAACTCAATGGACAGTGTAGGGAGAAAAGTTCCTGGCTCCTTGAATGCCGTTCCTGGAGACACTGCGATCAATGTGGGAGATATGTCAAGATGTGTGTTGGTTTTGAGGACGGCTCTCTGGAGAGTCTTAGCAAAGAGGTCACAGGGATAATCAGAGCAATTCTCAGAGACACTGAGAACAAGATGGACAGTTCCCTCCTGGCACTTTCCCTGTAGGAGATACCGCAAGACGTTTCTGTAGATTGGGCACAGCGCTCTGCAGGGTGTTAGCAGAGACTTTCCCGGGACAGTGAAACCCTATGTCAGAGACACTGAGAAGAAGCCCCAATGTTCCCTCCAGGCACTTTCAGTGTGGGTGCCTTCTCCACGTGGTTCCTGGTTTCCCTGCAGCGCTGAAGAGAATGTTAGCAAAGAGGTAACCGGCACAGCGAAAACAGTACTCAAAGACAGGGAGAGCAAGCTCTCTCTTGGCACTTTGGATGTGGGACATACAGCGAGATGTTTGCTGCTTTTGCGTTTGGCTGTTGGGAGATTTACAGCACAAAGATATCTAGTTGATTTGAAGCAGTTCCGAGAAAGTCTAAACATAATCGCCACTTCTCCCTCCTGGCACTTTCCATGTGGGAGATATAGCAGGATGTATATTGGTTTTGAGGACAACTCAATGGACAGTGTAGGGAGAAAAGTTCCTGGCTCCTTGAATGCCGTTCCTGGAGACACTGCGATCAATGTGGGAGATATGTCAAGATGTGTGTTGGTTTTGAGGACGGCTCTCTGGAGAGTCTTAGCAAAGAGGTCACAGGGATAATCAGAGCAATTCTCAGAGACACTGAGAACAAGATGGACAGTTCCCTCCTGGCACTTTCCCTGTAGGAGATACCGCAAGACGTTTCTGTAGATTGGGCACAGCGCTCTGCAGGGTGTTAGCAGAGACTTTCCCGGGACAGTGAAACCCTATGTCAGAGACACTGAGAAGAAGCCCCAATGTTCCCTCCAGGCACTTTCAGTGTGGGTGCCTTCTCCACGTGGTTCCTGGTTTCCCTGCAGCGCTGAAGAGAATGTTAGCAAAGAGGTAACCGGCACAGCGAAAACAGTACTCAAAGACAGGGAGAGCAAGCTCTCTCTTGGCACTTTGGATGTGGGACATACAGCGAGATGTTTGCTGCTTTTGCGTTTGGCTGTTGGGAGATTTACAGCACAAAGATATCTAGTTGATTTGAAGCAGTTCCGAGAAAGTCTAAACATAATCGCCACTTCTCCCTCCTGGCACTTTCCATGTGGGAGATATAGCAGGATGTATATTGGTTTTGAGGACAACTCAATGGACAGTGTAGGGAGAAAAGTTCCTGGCTCCTTGAATGCCGTTCCTGGAGACACTGCGATCAATGTGGGAGATATGTCAAGATGTGTGTTGGTTTTGAGGACGGCTCTCTGGAGAGTCTTAGCAAAGAGGTCACAGGGATAATCAGAGCAATTCTCAGAGACACTGAGAACAAGCTCGACAATTCCCTCCTGGCACTTTCCCTGTAGGAGATACCGCAAGACGTTTCTGTAGATTGGGCACAGCGCTCTGCAGGGTGTTAGCAGAGACTTTCCCGGGACAGTGAAACCCTATGTCAGAGACACTGAGAAGAAGCCCCAATGTTCCCTCCAGGCACTTTCAGTGTGGGTGCCTTCTCCACGTGGTTCCTGGTTTCCCTGCAGCGCTGAAGAGAATGTTAGCAAAGAGGTAACCGGCACAGCGAAAACAGTACTCAAAGAGAGGGAGAGCAAGCTCTCTCTTGGCACTTTGGATGTGGGACATACAGCGAGATGTTTGCTGCTTTTGCGTTTGGCTGTTGGGAGATTTACAGCACAAAGATATCTAGTTGATTTGAAGCAGTTCCGAGGAAGTCTAAACATAATCCCCACTTCTCCCTCCTGGCACTTTCCATGTGGGAGATATAGCAGGATGTATATTGGTTTTGAGGACAACTCAATGGACAGTGTAGGGAGAAAAGTTCCTGGCTCCTTGAATGCCGTTCCTGGAGACACTGCGATCAATGAGGGAGATATGTCAAGATGTGTGTTGGTTTTGAGGACGGCTCTCTGGAGAGTCTTAGCAAAGAGGTCACAGGGATAATCAGAGCAATTCTCAGAGACACTGAGAACAAGCTCGACAATTCCCTCCTGGCACTTTCCCTGTAGGAGATACCGCAAGACGTTTCTGTAGATTGGGCACAGCGCTCTGCAGGGTGTTAGCAGAGACTTTCCCGGGACAGTGAAACCCTATGTCAGAGACACTGAGAAGAAGCCCCAATGTTCACTCCAGGCACTTTCAGTGTGGGTGCCTTCTCCACGTGGTTCCTGGTTTCCCTGCAGCGCTGAAGAGAATGTTAGCAAAGAGGTAACCGGCACAGCGAAAACAGTACTCAAAGACAGGGAGAGCAAGCTCTCTCTTGGCACTTTGGATGTGGGACATACAGCGAGATGTTTGCTGCTTTTGCGTTTGGCTGTTGGGAGATTTACAGCACAAAGATATCTAGTTGATTTGAAGCAGTTCCGAGGAAGTCTAAACATAATCGCCACTTCTCCCTCCTGGCACTTTCCATGTGGGAGATATAGCAGGATGTATATTGGTTTTGAGGACAACTCAATGGACAGTGTAGGGAGAAAAGTTCCTGGCTCCTTGAATGCCGTTCCTGGAGACACTGCGATCAATGAGGGAGATATGTCAAGATGTGTGTTGGTTTTGAGGACGGCTCTCTGGAGAGTCTTAGCAAAGAGGTCACAGGGATAATCAGAGCAATTCTCAGAGACACTGAGAACAAGATGGACAGTTCCCTCCTGGCACTTTCCCTGTAGGAGATACCGCAAGACGTTTCTGTAGATTGGGCACAGCGCTCTGCAGGGTGTTAGCAGAGACTTTCCCGGGACAGTGAAACCCTATGTCAGAGACACTGAGAAGAAGCCCCAATGTTCCCTCCAGGCACTTTCAGTGTGGGTGCCTTCTCCACGTGGTTCCTGGTTTCCCTGCAGCGCTGAAGAGAATGTTAGCAAAGAGGTAACCGGCACAGCGAAAACAGTACTCAAAGACAGGGAGAGCAAGCTCTCTCTTGGCACTTTGGATGTGGGACATACAGCGAGATGTTTGCTGCTTTTGCGTTTGGCTGTTGGGAGATTTACAGCACAAAGATATCTAGTTGATTTGAAGCAGTTCCGAGAAAGTCTAAACATAATCGCCACTTCTCCCTCCTGGCACTTTCCATGTGGGAGATATAGCAGGATGTATATTGGTTTTGAGGACAACTCAATGGACAGTGTAGGGAGAAAAGTTCCTGGCTCCTTGAATGCCGTTCCTGGAGACACTGCGATCAATGTGGGAGATATGTCAAGATGTGTGTTGGTTTTGAGGACGGCTCTCTGGAGAGTCTTAGCAAAGAGGTCACAGGGATAATCAGAGCAATTCTCAGAGACACTGAGAACAAGATGGACAGTTCCCTCCTGGCACTTTCCCTGTAGGAGATACCGCAAGACGTTTCTGTAGATTGGGCACAGCGCTCTGCAGGGTGTTAGCAGAGACTTTCCCGGGACAGTGAAACCCTATGTCAGAGACACTGAGAAGAAGCCCCAATGTTCCCTCCAGGCACTTTCAGTGTGGGTGCCTTCTCCACGTGGTTCCTGGTTTCCCTGCAGCGCTGAAGAGAATGTTAGCAAAGAGGTAACCGGCACAGCGAAAACAGTACTCAAAGACAGGGAGAGCAAGCTCTCTCTTGGCACTTTGGATGTGGGACATACAGCGAGATGTTTGCTGCTTTTGCGTTTGGCTGTTGGGAGATTTACAGCACAAAGATATCTAGTTGATTTGAAGCAGTTCCGAGAAAGTCTAAACATAATCGCCACTTCTCCCTCCTGGCACTTTCCATGTGGGAGATATAGCAGGATGTATATTGGTTTTGAGGACAACTCAATGGACAGTGTAGGGAGAAAAGTTCCTGGCTCCTTGAATGCCGTTCCTGGAGACACTGCGATCAATGTGGGAGATATGTCAAGATGTGTGTTGGTTTTGAGGACGGCTCTCTGGAGAGTCTTAGCAAAGAGGTCACAGGGATAATCAGAGCAATTCTCAGAGACACTGAGAACAAGATGGACAGTTCCCTCCTGGCACTTTCCCTGTAGGAGATACCGCAAGACGTTTCTGTAGATTGGGCACAGCGCTCTGCAGGGTGTTAGCAGAGACTTTCCCGGGACAGTGAAACCCTATGTCAGAGACACTGAGAAGAAGCCCCAATGTTCCCTCCAGGCACTTTCAGTGTGGGTGCCTTCTCCACGTGGTTCCTGGTTTCCCTGCAGCGCTGAAGAGAATGTTAGCAAAGAGGTAACCGGCACAGCGAAAACAGTACTCAAAGACAGGGAGAGCAAGCTCTCTCTTGGCACTTTGGATGTGGGACATACAGCGAGATGTTTGCTGCTTTTGCGTTTGGCTGTTGGGAGATTTACAGCACAAAGATATCTAGTTGATTTGAAGCAGTTCCGAGAAAGTCTAAACATAATCGCCACTTCTCCCTCCTGGCACTTTCCATGTGGGAGATATAGCAGGATGTATATTGGTTTTGAGGACAACTCAATGGACAGTGTAGGGAGAAAAGTTCCTGGCTCCTTGAATGCCGTTCCTGGAGACACTGCGATCAATGTGGGAGATATGTCAAGATGTGTGTTGGTTTTGAGGACGGCTCTCTGGAGAGTCTTAGCAAAGAGGTCACAGGGATAATCAGAGCAATTCTCAGAGACACTGAGAACAAGCTCGACAGTTCCCTCCTGGCACTTTCCCTGTAGGAGATACCGCAAGACGTTTCTGTAGATTGGGCACAGCGCTCTGCAGGGTGTTAGCAGAGACTTTCCCGGGACAGTGAAACCCTATGTCAGAGACACTGAGAAGAAGCCCCAATGTTCCCTCCAGGCACTTTCAGTGTGGGTGCCTTCTCCACGTGGTTCCTGGTTTCCCTGCAGCGCTGAAGAGAATGTTAGCAAAGAGGTAACCGGCACAGCGAAAACAGTACTCAAAGACAGGGAGAGCAAGCTCTCTCTTGGCACTTTGGATGTGGGACATACAGCGAGATGTTTGCTGCTTTTGCGTTTGGCTGTTGGGAGATTTACAGCACAAAGATATCTAGTTGATTTGAAGCAGTTCCGAGGAAGTCTAAACATAATCCCCACTTCTCCCTCCTGGCACTTTCCATGTGGGAGATATAGCAGGATGTATATTGGTTTTGAGGACAACTCAATGGACAGTGTAGGGAGAAAAGTTCCTGGCTCCTTGAATGCCGTTCCTGGAGACACTGCGATCAATGAGGGAGATATGTCAAGATGTGTGTTGGTTTTGAGGACGGCTCTCTGGAGAGTCTTAGCAAAGAGGTCACAGGGATAATCAGAGCAATTCTCAGAGACACTGAGAACAAGCTCGACAATTCCCTCCTGGCACTTTCCCTGTAGGAGATACCGCAAGACGTTTCTGTAGATTGGGCACAGCGCTCTGCAGGGTGTTAGCAGAGACTTTCCCGGGACAGTGAAACCCTATGTCAGAGACACTGAGAAGAAGCCCCAATGTTCACTCCAGGCACTTTCAGTGTGGGTGCCTTCTCCACGTGGTTCCTGGTTTCCCTGCAGCGCTGAAGAGAATGTTAGCAAAGAGGTAACCGGCACAGCGAAAACAGTACTCAAAGACAGGGAGAGCAAGCTCTCTCTTGGCACTTTGGATGTGGGACATACAGCGAGATGTTTGCTGCTTTTGCGTTTGGCTGTTGGGAGATTTACAGCACAAAGATATCTAGTTGATTTGAAGCAGTTCCGAGGAAGTCTAAACATAATCGCCACTTCTCCCTCCTGGCACTTTCCATGTGGGAGATATAGCAGGATGTATATTGGTTTTGAGGACAACTCAATGGACAGTGTAGGGAGAAAAGTTCCTGGCTCCTTGAATGCCGTTCCTGGAGACACTGCGATCAATGAGGGAGATATGTCAAGATGTGTGTTGGTTTTGAGGACGGCTCTCTGGAGAGTCTTAGCAAAGAGGTCACAGGGATAATCAGAGCAATTCTCAGAGACACTGAGAACAAGATGGACAGTTCCCTCCTGGCACTTTCCCTGTAGGAGATACCGCAAGACGTTTCTGTAGATTGGGCACAGCGCTCTGCAGGGTGTTAGCAGAGACTTTCCCGGGACAGTGAAACCCTATGTCAGAGACACTGAGAAGAAGCCCCAATGTTCCCTCCAGGCACTTTCAGTGTGGGTGCCTTCTCCACGTGGTTCCTGGTTTCCCTGCAGCGCTGAAGAGAATGTTAGCAAAGAGGTAACCGGCACAGCGAAAACAGTACTCAAAGACAGGGAGAGCAAGCTCTCTCTTGGCACTTTGGATGTGGGACATACAGCGAGATGTTTGCTGCTTTTGCGTTTGGCTGTTGGGAGATTTACAGCACAAAGATATCTAGTTGATTTGAAGCAGTTCCGAGGAAGTCTAAACATAATCGCCACTTCTCCCTCCTGGCACTTTCCATGTGGGAGATATAGCAGGATGTATATTGGTTTTGAGGACAACTCAATGGACAGTGTAGGGAGAAAAGTTCCTGGCTCCTTGAATGCCGTTCCTGGAGACACTGCGATCAATGAGGGAGATATGTCAAGATGTGTGTTGGTTTTGAGGACGGCTCTCTGGAGAGTCTTAGCAAAGAGGTCACAGGGATAATCAGAGCAATTCTCAGAGACACTGAGAACAAGCTCGACAATTCCCTCCTGGCACTTTCCCTGTAGGAGATACCGCAAGACGTTTCTGTAGATTGGGCACAGCGCTCTGCAGGGTGTTAGCAGAGACTTTCCCGGGACAGTGAAACCCTATGTCAGAGACACTGAGAAGAAGCCCCAATGTTCCCTCCAGGCACTTTCAGTGTGGGTGCCTTCTCCACGTGGTTCCTGGTTTCCCTGCAGCGCTGAAGAGAATGTTAGCAAAGAGGTAACCGGCACAGCGAAAACAGTACTCAAAGACAGGGAGAGCAAGCTCTCTCTTGGCACTTTGGATGTGGGACATACAGCGAGATGTTTGCTGCTTTTGCGTTTGGCTGTTGGGAGATTTACAGCACAAAGATATCTAGTTGATTTGAAGCAGTTCCGAGAAAGTCTAAACATAATCGCCACTTCTCCCTCCTGGCACTTTCCATGTGGGAGATATAGCAGGATGTATATTGGTTTTGAGGACAACTCAATGGACAGTGTAGGGAGAAAAGTTCCTGGCTCCTTGAATGCCGTTCCTGGAGACACTGCGATCAATGAGGGAGATATGTCAAGATGTGTGTTTGTTTTGAGGACGGCTCTCTGGAGAGTCTTAGCAAAGAGGTCACAGGGATAATCAGAGCAATTCTCAGAGACACTGAGAACAAGCTCGACAATTCCCTCCTGGCACTTTCCCTGTAGGAGATACCGCAAGACGTTTCTGTAGATTGGGCACAGCGCTCTGCAGGGTGTTAGCAGAGACTTTCCCGGGACAGTGAAACCCTATGTCAGAGACACTGAGAAGAAGCCCCAATGTTCCCTCCAGGCACTTTCAGTGTGGGTGCCTTCTCCACGTGGTTCCTGGTTTCCCTGCAGCGCTGAAGAGAATGTTAGCAAAGAGGTAACCGGCACAGCGAAAACAGTACTCAAAGACAGGGAGAGCAAGCTCTCTCTTGGCACTTTGGATGTGGGACATACAGCGAGATGTTTGCTGCTTTTGCGTTTGGCTGTTGGGAGATTTACAGCACAAAGATATCTAGTTGATTTGAAGCAGTTCCGAGGAAGTCTAAACATAATCGCCACTTCTCCCTCCTGGCACTTTCCATGTGGGAGATATAGCAGGATGTATATTGGTTTTGAGGACAACTCAATGGACAGTGTAGGGAGAAAAGTTCCTGGCTCCTTGAATGCCGTTCCTGGAGACACTGCGATCAATGAGGGAGATATGTCAAGATGTGTGTTGGTTTTGAGGACGGCTCTCTGGAGAGTCTTAGCAAAGAGGTCACAGGGATAATCAGAGCAATTCTCAGAGACACTGAGAACAAGCTCGACAATTCCCTCCTGGCACTTTCCCTGTAGGAGATACCGCAAGACGTTTCTGTAGATTGGGCACAGCGCTCTGCAGGGTGTTAGCAGAGACTTTCCCGGGACAGTGAAACCCTATGTCAGAGACACTGAGAAGAAGCCCCAATGTTCCCTCCAGGCACTTTCAGTGTGGGTGCCTTCTCCACGTGGTTCCTGGTTTCCCTGCAGCGCTGAAGAGAATGTTAGCAAAGAGGTAACCGTCACAGCGAAAACAGTACTCAAAGACAGGGAGAGCAAGCTCTCTCTTGGCACTTTGGATGTGGGACATACAGCGAGATGTTTGCTGCTTTTGCGTTTGGCTGTTGGGAGATTTACAGCACAAAGATATCTAGTTGATTTGAAGCAGTTCCGAGGAAGTCTAAACATAATCGCCACTTCTCCCTCCTGGCACTTTCCATGTGGGAGATATAGCAGGATGTATATTGGTTTTGAGGACAACTCAATGGACAGTGTAGGGAGAAAAGTTCCTGGCTCCTTGAATGCCGTTCCTGGAGACACTGCGATCAATGAGGGAGATATGTCAAGATGTGTGTTGGTTTTGAGGACGGCTCTCTGGAGAGTCTTAGCAAAGAGGTCACAGGGATAATCAGAGCAATTCTCAGAGACACTGAGAACAAGCTCGACAATTCCCTCCTGGCACTTTCCCTGTAGGAGATACCGCAAGACGTTTCTGTAGATTGGGCACAGCGCTCTGCAGGGTGTTAGCAGAGACTTTCCCGGGACAGTGAAACCCTATGTCAGAGACACTGAGAAGAAGCCCCAATGTTCCCTCCAGGCACTTTCAGTGTGGGTGCCTTCTCCACGTGGTTCCTGGTTTCCCTGCAGCGCTGAAGAGAATGTTAGCAAAGAGGTAACCGGCACAGCGAAAACAGTACTCAAAGACAGGGAGAGCAAGCTCTCTCTTGGCACTTTGGATGTGGGACATACAGCGAGATGTTTGCTGCTTTTGCGTTTGGCTGTTGGGAGATTTACAGCACAAAGATATCTAGTTGATTTGAAGCAGTTCCGAGAAAGTCTAAACATAATCGCCACTTCTCCCTCCTGGCACTTTCCATGTGGGAGATATAGCAGGATGTATATTGGTTTTGAGGACAACTCAATGGACAGTGTAGGGAGAAAAGTTCCTGGCTCCTTGAATGCCGTTCCTGGAGACACTGCGATCAATGTGGGAGATATGTCAAGATGTGTGTTGGTTTTGAGGACGGCTCTCTGGAGAGTCTTAGCAAAGAGGTCACAGGGATAATCAGAGCAATTCTCAGAGACACTGAGAACAAGATGGACAGTTCCCTCCTGGCACTTTCCCTGTAGGAGATACCGCAAGACGTTTCTGTAGATTGGGCACAGCGCTCTGCAGGGTGTTAGCAGAGACTTTCCCGGGACAGTGAAACCCTATGTCAGAGACACTGAGAAGAAGCCCCAATGTTCCCTCCAGGCACTTTCAGTGTGGGTGCCTTCTCCACGTGGTTCCTGGTTTCCCTGCAGCGCTGAAGAGAATGTTAGCAAAGAGGTAACCGGCACAGCGAAAACAGTACTCAAAGACAGGGAGAGCAAGCTCTCTCTTGGCACTTTGGATGTGGGACATACAGCGAGATGTTTGCTGCTTTTGCGTTTGGCTGTTGGGAGATTTACAGCACAAAGATATCTAGTTGATTTGAAGCAGTTCCGAGAAAGTCTAAACATAATCGCCACTTCTCCCTCCTGGCACTTTCCATGTGGGAGATATAGCTGGATGTATATTGGTTTTGAGGACAACTCAATGGACAGTGTAGGGAGAAAAGTTCCTGGCTCCTTGAATGCCGTTCCTGGAGACACTGCGATCAATGAGGGAGATATGTCAAGATGTGTGTTGGTTTTGAGGACGGCTCTCTGGAGAGTCTTAGCAAAGAGGTCACAGGGATAATCAGAGCAATTCTCAGAGACACTGAGAACAAGATGGACAGTTCCCTCCTGGCACTTTCCCTGTAGGAGATACCGCAAGACGTTTCTGTAGATTGGGCACAGCGCTCTGCAGGGTGTTAGCAGAGACTTTCCCGGGACAGTGAAACCCTATGTCAGAGACACTGAGAAGAAGCCCCAATGTTCCCTCCAGGCACTTTCAGTGTGGGTGCCTTCTCCACGTGGTTCCTGGTTTCCCTGCAGCGCTGAAGAGAATGTTAGCAAAGAGGTAACCGGCACAGCGAAAACAGTACTCAAAGACAGGGAGAGCAAGCTCTCTCTTGGCACTTTGGATGTGGGACATACAGCGAGATGTTTGCTGCTTTTGCGTTTGGCTGTTGGGAGATTTACAGCACAAAGATATCTAGTTGATTTGAAGCAGTTCCGAGAAAGTCTAAACATAATCGCCACTTCTCCCTCCTGGCACTTTCCATGTGGGAGATATAGCAGGATGTATATTGGTTTTGAGGACAACTCAATGGACAGTGTAGGGAGAAAAGTTCCTGGCTCCTTGAATGCCGTTCCTGGAGACACTGCGATCAATGTGGGAGATATGTCAAGATGTGTGTTGGTTTTGAGGACGGCTCTCTGGAGAGTCTTAGCAAAGAGGTCACAGGGATAATCAGAGCAATTCTCAGAGACACTGAGAACAAGATGGACAGTTCCCTCCTGGCACTTTCCCTGTAGGAGATACCGCAAGACGTTTCTGTAGATTGGGCACAGCGCTCTGCAGGGTGTTAGCAGAGACTTTCCCGGGACAGTGAAACCCTATGTCAGAGACACTGAGAAGAAGCCCCAATGTTCCCTCCAGGCACTTTCAGTGTGGGTGCCTTCTCCACGTGGTTCCTGGTTTCCCTGCAGCGCTGAAGAGAATGTTAGCAAAGAGGTAACCGGCACAGCGAAAACAGTACTCAAAGACAGGGAGAGCAAGCTCTCTCTTGGCACTTTGGATGTGGGACATACAGCGAGATGTTTGCTGCTTTTGCGTTTGGCTGTTGGGAGATTTACAGCACAAAGATATCTAGTTGATTTGAAGCAGTTCCGAGAAAGTCTAAACATAATCGCCACTTCTCCCTCCTGGCACTTTCCATGTGGGAGATATAGCAGGATGTATATTGGTTTTGAGGACAACTCAATGGACAGTGTAGGGAGAAAAGTTCCTGGCTCCTTGAATGCCGTTCCTGGAGACACTGCGATCAATGAGGGAGATATGTCAAGATGTGTGTTGGTTTTGAGGACGGCTCTCTGGAGAGTCTTAGCAAAGAGGTCACAGGGATAATCAGAGCAATTCTCAGAGACACTGAGAACAAGATGGACAGTTCCCTCCTGGCACTTTCCCTGTAGGAGATACCGCAAGACGTTTCTGTAGATTGGGCACAGCGCTCTGCAGGGTGTTAGCAGAGACTTTCCCGGGACAGTGAAACCCTATGTCAGAGACACTGAGAAGAAGCCCCAATGTTCCCTCCAGGCACTTTCAGTGTGGGTGCCTTCTCCACGTGGTTCCTGGTTTCCCTGCAGCGCTGAAGAGAATGTTAGCAAAGAGGTAACCGGCACAGCGAAAACAGTACTCAAAGACAGGGAGAGCAAGCTCTCTCTTGGCACTTTGGATGTGGGACATACAGCGAGATGTTTGCTGCTTTTGCGTTTGGCTGTTGGGAGATTTACAGCACAAAGATATCTAGTTGATTTGAAGCAGTTCCGAGAAAGTCTAAACATAATCGCCACTTCTCCCTCCTGGCACTTTCCATGTGGGAGATATAGCAGGATGTATATTGGTTTTGAGGACAACTCAATGGACAGTGTAGGGAGAAAAGTTCCTGGCTCCTTGAATGCCGTTCCTGGAGACACTGCGATCAATGTGGGAGATATGTCAAGATGTGTGTTGGTTTTGAGGACGGCTCTCTGGAGAGTCTTAGCAAAGAGGTCACAGGGATAATCAGAGCAATTCTCAGAGACACTGAGAACAAGCTCGACAATTCCCTCCTGGCACTTTCCCTGTAGGAGATACCGCAAGACGTTTCTGTAGATTGGGCACAGCGCTCTGCAGGGTGTTAGCAGAGACTTTCCCGGGACAGTGAAACCCTATGTCAGAGACACTGAGAAGAAGCCCCAATGTTCCCTCCAGGCACTTTCAGTGTGGGTGCCTTCTCCACGTGGTTCCTGGTTTCCCTGCAGCGCTGAAGAGAATGTTAGCAAAGAGGTAACCGGCACAGCGAAAACAGTACTCAAAGACAGGGAGAGCAAGCTCTCTCTTGGCACTTTGGATGTGGGACATACAGCGAGATGTTTGCTGCTTTTGCGTTTGGCTGTTGGGAGATTTACAGCACAAAGATATCTAGTTGATTTGAAGCAGTTCCGAGAAAGTCTAAACATAATCGCCACTTCTCCCTCCTGGCACTTTCCATGTGGGAGATATAGCAGGATGTATATTGGTTTTGAGGACAACTCAATGGACAGTGTAGGGAGAAAAGTTCCTGGCTCCTTGAATGCCGTTCCTGGAGACACTGCGATCAATGTGGGAGATATGTCAAGATGTGTGTTGGTTTTGAGGACGGCTCTCTGGAGAGTCTTAGCAAAGAGGTCACAGGGATAATCAGAGCAATTCTCAGAGACACTGAGAACAAGCTCGACAATTCCCTCCTGGCACTTTCCCTGTAGGAGATACCGCAAGACGTTTCTGTAGATTGGGCACAGCGCTCTGCAGGGTGTTAGCAGAGACTTTCCCGGGACAGTGAAACCCTATGTCAGAGACACTGAGAAGAAGCCCCAATGTTCCCTCCAGGCACTTTCAGTGTGGGTGCCTTCTCCACGTGGTTCCTGGTTTCCCTGCAGCGCTGAAGAGAATGTTAGCAAAGAGGTAACCGGCACAGCGAAAACAGTACTCAAAGACAGGGAGAGCAAGCTCTCTCTTGGCACTTTGGATGTGGGACATACAGCGAGATGTTTGCTGCTTTTGCGTTTGGCTGTTGGGAGATTTACAGCACAAAGATATCTAGTTGATTTGAAGCAGTTCCGAGAAAGTCTAAACATAATCGCCACTTCTCCCTCCTGGCACTTTCCATGTGGGAGATATAGCAGGATGTATATTGGTTTTGAGGACAACTCAATGGACAGTGTAGGGAGAAAAGTTCCTGGCTCCTTGAATGCCGTTCCTGGAGACACTGTGATCAATGTGGGAGATATGTCAAGATGTGTGTTTGTTTTGAGGACGGCTCTCTGGAGAGTCTTAGCAAAGAGGTCACAGGGATAATCAGAGCAATTCTCAGAGACACTGAGAACAAGCTCGACAATTCCCTCCTGGCACTTTCCCTGTAGGAGATACCGCAAGACGTTTCTGTAGATTGGGCACAGCGCTCTGCAGGGTGTTAGCAGAGACTTTCCCGGGACAGTGAAACCCTATGTCAGAGACACTGAGAAGAAGCCCCAATGTTCCCTCCAGGCACTTTCAGTGTGGGTGCCTTCTCCACGTGGTTCCTGGTTTCCCTGCAGCGCTGAAGAGAATGTTAGCAAAGAGGTAACCGGCACAGCGAAAACAGTACTCAAAGACAGGGAGAGCAAGCTCTCTCTTGGCACTTTGGATGTGGGACATACAGCGAGATGTTTGCTGCTTTTGCGTTTGGCTGTTGGGAGATTTACAGCACAAAGATATCTAGTTGATTTGAAGCAGTTCCGAGAAAGTCTAAACATAATCGCCACTTCTCCCTCCTGGCACTTTCCATGTGGGAGATATAGCAGGATGTATATTGGTTTTGAGGACAACTCAATGGACAGTGTAGGGAGAAAAGTTCCTGGCTCCTTGAATGCCGTTCCTGGAGACACTGCGATCAATGTGGGAGATATGTCAAGATGTGTGTTGGTTTTGAGGACGGCTCTCTGGAGAGTCTTAGCAAAGAGGTCACAGGGATAATCAGAGCAATTCTCAGAGACACTGAGAACAAGATGGACAGTTCCCTCCTGGCACTTTCCCTGTAGGAGATACCGCAAGACGTTTCTGTAGATTGGGCACAGCGCTCTGCAGGGTGTTAGCAGAGACTTTCCCGGGACAGTGAAACCCTATGTCAGAGACACTGAGAAGAAGCCCCAATGTTCCCTCCAGGCACTTTCAGTGTGGGTGCCTTCTCCACGTGGTTCCTGGTTTCCCTGCAGCGCTGAAGAGAATGTTAGCAAAGAGGTAACCGGCACAGCGAAAACAGTACTCAAAGAGAGGGAGAGCAAGCTCTCTCTTGGCACTTTGGATGTGGGACATACAGCGAGATGTTTGCTGCTTTTGCGTTTGGCTGTTGGGAGATTTACAGCACAAAGATATCTAGTTGATTTGAAGCAGTTCCGAGAAAGTCTAAACATAATCGCCACTTCTCCCTCCTGGCACTTTCCATGTGGGAGATATAGCTGGATGTATATTGGTTTTGAGGACAACTCAATGGACAGTGTAGGGAGAAAAGTTCCTGGCTCCTTGAATGCCGTTCCTGGAGACACTGCGATCAATGAGGGAGATATGTCAAGATGTGTGTTGGTTTTGAGGACGGCTCTCTGGAGAGTCTTAGCAAAGAGGTCACAGGGATAATCAGAGCAATTCTCAGAGACACTGAGAACAAGCTCGACAATTCCCTCCTGGCACTTTCCCTGTAGGAGATACCGCAAGACGTTTCTGTAGATTGGGCACAGCGCTCTGCAGGGTGTTAGCAGAGACTTTCCCGGGACAGTGAAACCCTATGTCAGAGACACTGAGAAGAAGCCCCAATGTTCCCTCCAGGCACTTTCAGTGTGGGTGCCTTCTCCACGTGGTTCCTGGTTTCCCTGCAGCGCTGAAGAGAATGTTAGCAAAGAGGTAACCGGCACAGCGAAAACAGTACTCAAAGAGAGGGAGAGCAAGCTCTCTCTTGGCACTTTGGATGTGGGACATACAGCGAGATGTTTGCTGCTTTTGCGTTTGGCTGTTGGGAGATTTACAGCACAAAGATATCTAGTTGATTTGAAGCAGTTCCGAGAAAGTCTAAACATAATCGCCACTTCTCCCTCCTGGCACTTTCCATGTGGGAGATATAGCAGGATGTATATTGGTTTTGAGGACAACTCAATGGACAGTGTAGGGAGAAAAGTTCCTGGCTCCTTGAATGCCGTTCCTGGAGACACTGCGATCAATGTGGGAGATATGTCAAGATGTGTGTTTGTTTTGAGGACGGCTCTCTGGAGAGTCTTAGCAAAGAGGTCACAGGGATAATCAGAGCAATTCTCAGAGACACTGAGAACAAGATGGACAGTTCCCTCCTGGCACTTTCCCTGTAGGAGATACCGCAAGACGTTTCTGTAGATTGGGCACAGCGCTCTGCAGGGTGTTAGCAGAGACTTTCCCGGGACAGTGAAACCCTATGTCAGAGACACTGAGAAGAAGCCCCAATGTTCCCTCCAGGCACTTTCAGTGTGGGTGCCTTCTCCACGTGGTTCCTGGTTTCCCTGCAGCGCTGAAGAGAATGTTAGCAAAGAGGTAACCGGCACAGCGAAAACAGTACTCAAAGACAGGGAGAGCAAGCTCTCTCTTGGCACTTTGGATGTGGGACATACAGCGAGATGTTTGCTGCTTTTGCGTTTGGCTGTTGGGAGATTTACAGCACAAAGATATCTAGTTGATTTGAAGCAGTTCCGAGAAAGTCTAAACATAATCGCCACTTCTCCCTCCTGGCACTTTCCATGTGGGAGATATAGCAGGATGTATATTGGTTTTGAGGACAACTCAATGGACAGTGTAGGGAGAAAAGTTCCTGGCTCCTTGAATGCCGTTCCTGGAGACACTGCGATCAATGTGGGAGATATGTCAAGATGTGTGTTGGTTTTGAGGACGGCTCTCTGGAGAGTCTTAGCAAAGAGGTCACAGGGATAATCAGAGCAATTCTCAGAGACACTGAGAACAAGATGGACAGTTCCCTCCTGGCACTTTCCCTGTAGGAGATACCGCAAGACGTTTCTGTAGATTGGGCACAGCGCTCTGCAGGGTGTTAGCAGAGACTTTCCCGGGACAGTGAAACCCTATGTCAGAGACACTGAGAAGAAGCCCCAATGTTCCCTCCAGGCACTTTCAGTGTGGGTGCCTTCTCCACGTGGTTCCTGGTTTCCCTGCAGCGCTGAAGAGAATGTTAGCAAAGAGGTAACCGGCACAGCGAAAACAGTACTCAAAGAGAGGGAGAGCAAGCTCTCTCTTGGCACTTTGGATGTGGGACATACAGCGAGATGTTTGCTGCTTTTGCGTTTGGCTGTTGGGAGATTTACAGCACAAAGATATCTAGTTGATTTGAAGCAGTTCCGAGAAAGTCTAAACATAATCGCCACTTCTCCCTCCTGGCACTTTCCATGTGGGAGATATAGCTGGATGTATATTGGTTTTGAGGACAACTCAATGGACAGTGTAGGGAGAAAAGTTCCTGGCTCCTTGAATGCCGTTCCTGGAGACACTGCGATCAATGAGGGAGATATGTCAAGATGTGTGTTGGTTTTGAGGACGGCTCTCTGGAGAGTCTTAGCAAAGAGGTCACAGGGATAATCAGAGCAATTCTCAGAGACACTGAGAACAAGCTCGACAATTCCCTCCTGGCACTTTCCCTGTAGGAGATACCGCAAGACGTTTCTGTAGATTGGGCACAGCGCTCTGCAGGGTGTTAGCAGAGACTTTCCCGGGACAGTGAAACCCTATGTCAGAGACACTGAGAAGAAGCCCCAATGTTCCCTCCAGGCACTTTCAGTGTGGGTGCCTTCTCCACGTGGTTCCTGGTTTCCCTGCAGCGCTGAAGAGAATGTTAGCAAAGAGGTAACCGGCACAGCGAAAACAGTACTCAAAGAGAGGGAGAGCAAGCTCTCTCTTGGCACTTTGGATGTGGGACATACAGCGAGATGTTTGCTGCTTTTGCGTTTGGCTGTTGGGAGATTTACAGCACAAAGATATCTAGTTGATTTGAAGCAGTTCCGAGAAAGTCTAAACATAATCGCCACTTCTCCCTCCTGGCACTTTCCATGTGGGAGATATAGCAGGATGTATATTGGTTTTGAGGACAACTCAATGGACAGTGTAGGGAGAAAAGTTCCTGGCTCCTTGAATGCCGTTCCTGGAGACACTGCGATCAATGTGGGAGATATGTCAAGATGTGTGTTTGTTTTGAGGACGGCTCTCTGGAGAGTCTTAGCAAAGAGGTCACAGGGATAATCAGAGCAATTCTCAGAGACACTGAGAACAAGATGGACAGTTCCCTCCTGGCACTTTCCCTGTAGGAGATACCGCAAGACGTTTCTGTAGATTGGGCACAGCGCTCTGCAGGGTGTTAGCAGAGACTTTCCCGGGACAGTGAAACCCTATGTCAGAGACACTGAGAAGAAGCCCCAATGTTCCCTCCAGGCACTTTCAGTGTGGGTGCCTTCTCCACGTGGTTCCTGGTTTCCCTGCAGCGCTGAAGAGAATGTTAGCAAAGAGGTAACCGGCACAGCGAAAACAGTACTCAAAGACAGGGAGAGCAAGCTCTCTCTTGGCACTTTGGATGTGGGACATACAGCGAGATGTTTGCTGCTTTTGCGTTTGGCTGTTGGGAGATTTACAGCACAAAGATATCTAGTTGATTTGAAGCAGTTCCGAGAAAGTCTAAACATAATCGCCACTTCTCCCTCCTGGCACTTTCCATGTGGGAGATATAGCAGGATGTATATTGGTTTTGAGGACAACTCAATGGACAGTGTAGGGAGAAAAGTTCCTGGCTCCTTGAATGCCGTTCCTGGAGACACTGCGATCAATGAGGGAGATATGTCAAGATGTGTGTTGGTTTTGAGGACGGCTCTCTGGAGAGTCTTAGCAAAGAGGTCACAGGGATAATCAGAGCAATTCTCAGAGACACTGAGAACAAGATGGACAGTTCCCTCCTGGCACTTTCCCTGTAGGAGATACCGCAAGACGTTTCTGTAGATTGGGCACAGCGCTCTGCAGGGTGTTAGCAGAGACTTTCCCGGGACAGTGAAACCCTATGTCAGAGACACTGAGAAGAAGCCCCAATGTTCCCTCCAGGCACTTTCAGTGTGGGTGCCTTCTCCACGTGGTTCCTGGTTTCCCTGCAGCGCTGAAGAGAATGTTAGCAAAGAGGTAACCGGCACAGCGAAAACAGTACTCAAAGACAGGGAGAGCAAGCTCTCTCTTGGCACTTTGGATGTGGGACATACAGCGAGATGTTTGCTGCTTTTGCGTTTGGCTGTTGGGAGATTTACAGCACAAAGATATCTAGTTGATTTGAAGCAGTTCCGAGAAAGTCTAAACATAATCGCCACTTCTCCCTCCTGGCACTTTCCATGTGGGAGATATAGCAGGATGTATATTGGTTTTGAGGACAACTCAATGGACAGTGTAGGGAGAAAAGTTCCTGGCTCCTTGAATGCCGTTCCTGGAGACACTGCGATCAATGTGGGAGATATGTCAAGATGTGTGTTGGTTTTGAGGACGGCTCTCTGGAGAGTCTTAGCAAAGAGGTCACAGGGATAATCAGAGCAATTCTCAGAGACACTGAGAACAAGATGGACAGTTCCCTCCTGGCACTTTCCCTGTAGGAGATACCGCAAGACGTTTCTGTAGATTGGGCACAGCGCTCTGCAGGGTGTTAGCAGAGACTTTCCCGGGACAGTGAAACCCTATGTCAGAGACACTGAGAAGAAGCCCCAATGTTCCCTCCAGGCACTTTCAGTGTGGGTGCCTTCTCCACGTGGTTCCTGGTTTCCCTGCAGCGCTGAAGAGAATGTTAGCAAAGAGGTAACCGGCACAGCGAAAACAGTACTCAAAGACAGGGAGAGCAAGCTCTCTCTTGGCACTTTGGATGTGGGACATACAGCGAGATGTTTGCTGCTTTTGCGTTTGGCTGTTGGGAGATTTACAGCACAAAGATATCTAGTTGATTTGAAGCAGTTCCGAGGAAGTCTAAACATAATCGCCACTTCTCCCTCCTGGCACTTTCCATGTGGGAGATATAGCAGGATGTATATTGGTTTTGAGGACAACTCAATGGACAGTGTAGGGAGAAAAGTTCCTGGCTCCTTGAATGCCGTTCCTGGAGACACTGCGATCAATGAGGGAGATATGTCAAGATGTGTGTTGGTTTTGAGGACGGCTCTCTGGAGAGTCTTAGCAAAGAGGTCACAGGGATAATCAGAGCAATTCTCAGAGACACTGAGAACAAGCTCGACAATTCCCTCCTGGCACTTTCCCTGTAGGAGATACCGCAAGACGTTTCTGTAGATTGGGCACAGCGCTCTGCAGGGTGTTAGCAGAGACTTTCCCGGGACAGTGAAACCCTATGTCAGAGACACTGAGAAGAAGCCCCAATGTTCCCTCCAGGCACTTTCAGTGTGGGTGCCTTCTCCACGTGGTTCCTGGTTTCCCTGCAGCGCTGAAGAGAATGTTAGCAAAGAGGTAACCGGCACAGCGAAAACAGTACTCAAAGACAGGGAGAGCAAGCTCTCTCTTGGCACTTTGGATGTGGGACATACAGCGAGATGTTTGCTGCTTTTGCGTTTGGCTGTTGGGAGATTTACAGCACAAAGATATCTAGTTGATTTGAAGCAGTTCCGAGGAAGTCTAAACATAATCGCCACTTCTCCCTCCTGGCACTTTCCATGTGGGAGATATAGCAGGATGTATATTGGTTTTGAGGACAACTCAATGGACAGTGTAGGGAGAAAAGTTCCTGGCTCCTTGAATGCCGTTCCTGGAGACACTGCGATCAATGAGGGAGATATGTCAAGATGTGTGTTGGTTTTGAGGACGGCTCTCTGGAGAGTCTTAGCAAAGAGGTCACAGGGATAATCAGAGCAATTCTCAGAGACACTGAGAACAAGATGGACAGTTCCCTCCTGGCACTTTCCCTGTAGGAGATACCGCAAGACGTTTCTGTAGATTGGGCACAGCGCTCTGCAGGGTGTTAGCAGAGACTTTCCCGGGACAGTGAAACCCTATGTCAGAGACACTGAGAAGAAGCCCCAATGTTCCCTCCAGGCACTTTCAGTGTGGGTGCCTTCTCCACGTGGTTCCTGGTTTCCCTGCAGCGCTGAAGAGAATGTTAGCAAAGAGGTAACCGGCACAGCGAAAACAGTACTCAAAGACAGGGAGAGCAAGCTCTCTCTTGGCACTTTGGATGTGGGACATACAGCGAGATGTTTGCTGCTTTTGCGTTTGGCTGTTGGGAGATTTACAGCACAAAGATATCTAGTTGATTTGAAGCAGTTCCGAGAAAGTCTAAACATAATCGCCACTTCTCCCTCCTGGCACTTTCCATGTGGGAGATATAGCAGGATGTATATTGGTTTTGAGGACAACTCAATGGACAGTGTAGGGAGAAAAGTTCCTGGCTCCTTGAATGCCGTTCCTGGAGACACTGCGATCAATGTGGGAGATATGTCAAGATGTGTGTTGGTTTTGAGGACGGCTCTCTGGAGAGTCTTAGCAAAGAGGTCACAGGGATAATCAGAGCAATTCTCAGAGACACTGAGAACAAGCTCGACAATTCCCTCCTGGCAGTTTCCCTGTAGGAGATACCGCAAGACGTTTCTGTAGATTGGGCACAGCGCTCTGCAGGGTGTTAGCAGAGACTTTCCCGGGACAGTGAAACCCTATGTCAGAGACACTGAGAAGAAGCCCCAATGTTCCCTCCAGGCACTTTCAGTGTGGGTGCCTTCTCCACGTGGTTCCTGGTTTCCCTGCAGCGCTGAAGAGAATGTTAGCAAAGAGGTAACCGGCACAGCGAAAACAGTACTCAAAGAGAGGGAGAGCAAGCTCTCTCTTGGCACTTTGGATGTGGGACATACAGCGAGATGTTTGCTGCTTTTGCGTTTGGCTGTTGGGAGATTTACAGCACAAAGATATCTAGTTGATTTGAAGCAGTTCCGAGAAAGTCTAAACATAATCGCCACTTCTCCCTCCTGGCACTTTCCATGTGGGAGATATAGCAGGATGTATATTGGTTTTGAGGACAACTCAATGGACAGTGTAGGGAGAAAAGTTCCTGGCTCCTTGAATGCCGTTCCTGGAGACACTGCGATCAATGTGGGAGATATGTCAAGATGTGTGTTGGTTTTGAGGACGGCTCTCTGGAGAGTCTTAGCAAAGAGGTCACAGGGATAATCAGAGCAATTCTCAGAGACACTGAGAACAAGATGGACAGTTCCCTCCTGGCACTTTCCCTGTAGGAGATACCGCAAGACGTTTCTGTAGATTGGGCACAGCGCTCTGCAGGGTGTTAGCAGAGACTTTCCCGGGACAGTGAAACCCTATGTCAGAGACACTGAGAAGAAGCCCCAATGTTCCCTCCAGGCACTTTCAGTGTGGGTGCCTTCTCCACGTGGTTCCTGGTTTCCCTGCAGCGCTGAAGAGAATGTTAGCAAAGAGGTAACCGGCACAGCGAAAACAGTACTCAAAGAGAGGGAGAGCAAGCTCTCTCTTGGCACTTTGGATGTGGGACATACAGCGAGATGTTTGCTGCTTTTGCGTTTGGCTGTTGGGAGATTTACAGCACAAAGATATCTAGTTGATTTGAAGCAGTTCCGAGAAAGTCTAAACATAATCGCCACTTCTCCCTCCTGGCACTTTCCATGTGGGAGATATAGCAGGATGTATATTGGTTTTGAGGACAACTCAATGGACAGTGTAGGGAGAAAAGTTCCTGGCTCCTTGAATGCCGTTCCTGGAGACACTGCGATCAATGTGGGAGATATGTCAAGATGTGTGTTGGTTTTGAGGACGGCTCTCTGGAGAGTCTTAGCAAAGAGGTCACAGGGATAATCAGAGCAATTCTCAGAGACACTGAGAACAAGCTCGACAGTTCCCTCCTGGCACTTTCCCTGTAGGAGATACCGCAAGACGTTTCTGTAGATTGGGCACAGCGCTCTGCAGGGTGTTAGCAGAGACTTTCCCGGGACAGTGAAACCCTATGTCAGAGACACTGAGAAGAAGCCCCAATGTTCCCTCCAGGCACTTTCAGTGTGGGTGCCTTCTCCACGTGGTTCCTGGTTTCCCTGCAGCGCTGAAGAGAATGTTAGCAAAGAGGTAACCGGCACAGCGAAAACAGTACTCAAAGAGAGGGAGAGCAAGCTCTCTCTTGGCACTTTGGATGTGGGACATACAGCGAGATGTTTGCTGCTTTTGCGTTTGGCTGTTGGGAGATTTACAGCACAAAGATATCTAGTTGATTTGAAGCAGTTCCGAGAAAGTCTAAACATAATCGCCACTTCTCCCTCCTGGCACTTTCCATGTGGGAGATATAGCAGGATGTATATTGGTTTTGAGGACAACTCAATGGACAGTGTAGGGAGAAAAGTTCCTGGCTCCTTGAATGCCGTTCCTGGAGACACTGCGATCAATGAGGGAGATATGTCAAGATGTGTGTTGGTTTTGAGGACGGCTCTCTGGAGAGTCTTAGCAAAGAGGTCACAGGGATAATCAGAGCAATTCTCAGAGACACTGAGAACAAGATGGACAGTTCCCTCCTGGCACTTTCCCTGTAGGAGATACCGCAAGACGTTTCTGTAGATTGGGCACAGCGCTCTGCACGGTGTTAGCAGAGACTTTCCCGGGACAGTGAAACCCTATGTCAGAGACACTGAGAAGAAGCCCCAATGTTCCCTCCAGGCACTTTCAGTGTGGGTGCCTTCTCCACGTGGTTCCTGGTTTCCCTGCAGCGCTGAAGAGAATGTTAGCAAAGAGGTAACCGGCACAGCGAAAACAGTACTCAAAGACAGGGAGAGCAAGCTCTCTCTTGGCACTTTGGATGTGGGACATACAGCGAGATGTTTGCTGCTTTTGCGTTTGGCTGTTGGGAGATTTACAGCACAAAGATATCTAGTTGATTTGAAGCAGTTCCGAGAAAGTCTAAACATAATCGCCACTTCTCCCTCCTGGCACTTTCCATGTGGGAGATATAGCAGGATGTATATTGGTTTTGAGGACAACTCAATGGACAGTGTAGGGAGAAAAGTTCCTGGCTCCTTGAATGCCGTTCCTGGAGACACTGCGATCAATGTGGGAGATATGTCAAGATGTGTGTTGGTTTTGAGGACGGCTCTCTGGAGAGTCTTAGCAAAGAGGTCACAGGGATAATCAGAGCAATTCTCAGAGACACTGAGAACAAGCTCGACAATTCCCTCCTGGCACTTTCCCTGTAGGAGATACCGCAAGACGTTTCTGTAGATTGGGCACAGCGCTCTGCAGGGTGTTAGCAGAGACTTTCCCGGGACAGTGAAACCCTATGTCAGAGACACTGAGAAGAAGCCCCAATGTTCCCTCCAGGCACTTTCAGTGTGGGTGCCTTCTCCACGTGGTTCCTGGTTTCCCTGCAGCGCTGAAGAGAATGTTAGCAAAGAGGTAACCGGCACAGCGAAAACAGTACTCAAAGACAGGGAGAGCAAGCTCTCTCTTGGCACTTTGGATGTGGGACATACAGCGAGATGTTTGCTGCTTTTGCGTTTGGCTGTTGGGAGATTTACAGCACAAAGATATCTAGTTGATTTGAAGCAGTTCCGAGAAAGTCTAAACATAATCGCCACTTCTCCCTCCTGGCACTTTCCATGTGGGAGATATAGCAGGATGTATATTGGTTTTGAGGACAACTCAATGGACAGTGTAGGGAGAAAAGTTCCTGGCTCCTTGAATGCCGTTCCTGGAGACACTGCGATCAATGTGGGAGATATGTCAAGATGTGTGTTGGTTTTGAGGACGGCTCTCTGGAGAGTCTTAGCAAAGAGGTCACAGGGATAATCAGAGCAATTCTCAGAGACACTGAGAACAAGCTCGACAATTCCCTCCTGGCAGTTTCCCTGTAGGAGATACCGCAAGACGTTTCTGTAGATTGGGCACAGCGCTCTGCAGGGTGTTAGCAGAGACTTTCCCGGGACAGTGAAACCCTATGTCAGAGACACTGAGAAGAAGCCCCAATGTTCCCTCCAGGCACTTTCAGTGTGGGTGCCTTCTCCACGTGGTTCCTGGTTTCCCTGCAGCGCTGAAGAGAATGTTAGCAAAGAGGTAACCGGCACAGCGAAAACAGTACTCAAAGACAGGGAGAGCAAGCTCTCTCTTGGCACTTTGGATGTGGGACATACAGCGAGATGTTTGCTGCTTTTGCGTTTGGCTGTTGGGAGATTTACAGCACAAAGATATCTAGTTGATTTGAAGCAGTTCCGAGAAAGTCTAAACATAATCGCCACTTCTCCCTCCTGGCACTTTCCATGTGGGAGATATAGCAGGATGTATATTGGTTTTGAGGACAACTCAATGGACAGTGTAGGGAGAAAAGTTCCTGGCTCCTTGAATGCCGTTCCTGGAGACACTGCGATCAATGTGGGAGATATGTCAAGATGTGTGTTGGTTTTGAGGACGGCTCTCTGGAGAGTCTTAGCAAAGAGGTCACAGGGATAATCAGAGCAATTCTCAGAGACACTGAGAACAAGCTCGACAATTCCCTCCTGGCAGTTTCCCTGTAGGAGATACCGCAAGACGTTTCTGTAGATTGGGCACAGCGCTCTGCAGGGTGTTAGCAGAGACTTTCCCGGGACAGTGAAACCCTATGTCAGAGACACTGAGAAGAAGCCCCAATGTTCCCTCCAGGCACTTTCAGTGTGGGTGCCTTCTCCACGTGGTTCCTGGTTTCCCTGCAGCGCTGAAGAGAATGTTAGCAAAGAGGTAACCGGCACAGCGAAAACAGTACTCAAAGACAGGGAGAGCAAGCTCTCTCTTGGCACTTTGGATGTGGGACATACAGCGAGATGTTTGCTGCTTTTGCGTTTGGCTGTTGGGAGATTTACAGCACAAAGATATCTAGTTGATTTGAAGCAGTTCCGAGGAAGTCTAAACATAATCGCCACTTCTCCCTCCTGGCACTTTCCATGTGGGAGATATAGCAGGATGTATATTGGTTTTGAGGACAACTCAATGGACAGTGTAGGGAGAAAAGTTCCTGGCTCCTTGAATGCCGTTCCTGGAGACACTGCGATCAATGAGGGAGATATGTCAAGATGTGTGTTGGTTTTGAGGACGGCTCTCTGGAGAGTCTTAGCAAAGAGGTCACAGGGATAATCAGAGCAATTCTCAGAGACACTGAGAACAAGCTCGACAGTTCCCTCCTGGCACTTTCCCTGTAGGAGATACCGCAAGACGTTTCTGTAGATTGGGCACAGCGCTCTGCAGGGTGTTAGCAGAGACTTTCCCGGGACAGTGAAACCCTATGTCAGAGACACTGAGAAGAAGCCCCAATGTTCCCTCCAGGCACTTTCAGTGTGGGTGCCTTCTCCACGTGGTTCCTGGTTTCCCTGCAGCGCTGAAGAGAATGTTAGCAAAGAGGTAACCGGCACAGCGAAAACAGTACTCAAAGAGAGGGAGAGCAAGCTCTCTCTTGGCACTTTGGATGTGGGACATACAGCGAGATGTTTGCTGCTTTTGCGTTTGGCTGTTGGGAGATTTACAGCACAAAGATATCTAGTTGATTTGAAGCAGTTCCGAGAAAGTCTAAACATAATCGCCACTTCTCCCTCCTGGCACTTTCCATGTGGGAGATATAGCAGGATGTATATTGGTTTTGAGGACAACTCAATGGACAGTGTAGGGAGAAAAGTTCCTGGCTCCTTGAATGCCGTTCCTGGAGACACTGCGATCAATGTGGGAGATATGTCAAGATGTGTGTTGGTTTTGAGGACGGCTCTCTGGAGAGTCTTAGCAAAGAGGTCACAGGGATAATCAGAGCAATTCTCAGAGACACTGAGAACAAGCTCGACAATTCCCTCCTGGCACTTTCCCTGTAGGAGATACCGCAAGACGTTTCTGTAGATTGGGCACAGCGCTCTGCAGGGTGTTAGCAGAGACTTTCCCGGGACAGTGAAACCCTATGTCAGAGACACTGAGAAGAAGCCCCAATGTTCCCTCCAGGCACTTTCAGTGTGGGTGCCTTCTCCACGTGGTTCCTGGTTTCCCTGCAGCGCTGAAGAGAATGTTAGCAAAGAGGTAACCGGCACAGCGAAAACAGTACTCAAAGAGAGGGAGAGCAAGCTCTCTCTTGGCACTTTGGATGTGGGACATACAGCGAGATGTTTGCTGCTTTTGCGTTTGGCTGTTGGGAGATTTACAGCACAAAGATATCTAGTTGATTTGAAGCAGTTCCGAGAAAGTCTAAACATAATCGCCACTTCTCCCTCCTGGCACTTTCCATGTGGGAGATATAGCAGGATGTATATTGGTTTTGAGGACAACTCAATGGACAGTGTAGGGAGAAAAGTTCCTGGCTCCTTGAATGCCGTTCCTGGAGACACTGCGATCAATGTGGGAGATATGTCAAGATGTGTGTTTGTTTTGAGGACGGCTCTCTGGAGAGTCTTAGCAAAGAGGTCACAGGGATAATCAGAGCAATTCTCAGAGACACTGAGAACAAGCTCGACAGTTCCCTCCTGGCACTTTCCCTGTAGGAGATACCGCAAGACGTTTCTGTAGATTGGGCACAGCGCTCTGCAGGGTGTTAGCAGAGACTTTCCCGGGACAGTGAAACCCTATGTCAGAGACACTGAGAAGAAGCCCCAATGTTCCCTCCAGGCACTTTCAGTGTGGGTGCCTTCTCCACGTGGTTCCTGGTTTCCCTGCAGCGCTGAAGAGAATGTTAGCAAAGAGGTAACCGGCACAGCGAAAACAGTACTCAAAGAGAGGGAGAGCAAGCTCTCTCTTGGCACTTTGGATGTGGGACATACAGTGAGATGTTTGCTGCTTTTGCGTTTGGCTGTTGGGAGATTTACAGCACAAAGATATCTAGTTGATTTGAAGCAGTTCCGAGAAAGTCTAAACATAATCGCCACTTCTCCCTCCTGGCACTTTCCATGTGGGAGATATAGCAGGATGTATATTGGTTTTGAGGACAACTCAATGGACAGTGTAGGGAGAAAAGTTCCTGGCTCCTTGAATGCCGTTCCTGGAGACACTGCGATCAATGTGGGAGATATGTCAAGATGTGTGTTGGTTTTGAGGACGGCTCTCTGGAGAGTCTTAGCAAAGAGGTCACAGGGATAATCAGAGCAATTCTCAGAGACACTGAGAACAAGCTCGACAATTCCCTCCTGGCACTTTCCCTGTAGGAGATACCGCAAGACGTTTCTGTAGATTGGGCACAGCGCTCTGCAGGGTGTTAGCAGAGACTTTCCCGGGACAGTGAAACCCTATGTCAGAGACACTGAGAAGAAGCCCCAATGTTCCCTCCAGGCACTTTCAGTGTGGGTGCCTTCTCCACGTGGTTCCTGGTTTCCCTGCAGCGCTGAAGAGAATGTTAGCAAAGAGGTAACCGGCACAGCGAAAACAGTACTCAAAGAGAGGGAGAGCAAGCTCTCTCTTGGCACTTTGGATGTGGGACATACAGCGAGATGTTTGCTGCTTTTGCGTTTGGCTGTTGGGAGATTTACAGCACAAAGATATCTAGTTGATTTGAAGCAGTTCCGAGAAAGTCTAAACATAATCGCCACTTCTCCCTCCTGGCACTTTCCATGTGGGAGATATAGCAGGATGTATATTGGTTTTGAGGACAACTCAATGGACAGTGTAGGGAGAAAAGTTCCTGGCTCCTTGAATGCCGTTCCTGGAGACACTGCGATCAATGTGGGAGATATGTCAAGATGTGTGTTGGTTTTGAGGACGGCTCTCTGGAGAGTCTTAGCAAAGAGGTCACAGGGATAATCAGAGCAATTCTCAGAGACACTGAGAACAAGCTCGACAATTCCCTCCTGGCACTTTCCCTGTAGGAGATACCGCAAGACGTTTCTGTAGATTGGGCACAGCGCTCTGCAGGGTGTTAGCAGAGACTTTCCCGGGACAGTGAAACCCTATGTCAGAGACACTGAGAAGAAGCCCCAATGTTCCCTCCAGGCACTTTCAGTGTGGGTGCCTTCTCCACGTGGTTCCTGGTTTCCCTGCAGCGCTGAAGAGAATGTTAGCAAAGAGGTAACCGGCACAGCGAAAACAGTACTCAAAGAGAGGGAGAGCAAGCTCTCTCTTGGCACTTTGGATGTGGGACATACAGCGAGATGTTTGCTGCTTTTGCGTTTGGCTGTTGGGAGATTTACAGCACAAAGATATCTAGTTGATTTGAAGCAGTTCCGAGAAAGTCTAAACATAATCGCCACTTCTCCCTCCTGGCACTTTCCATGTGGGAGATATAGCAGGATGTATATTGGTTTTGAGGACAACTCAATGGACAGTGTAGGGAGAAAAGTTCCTGGCTCCTTGAATGCCGTTCCTGGAGACACTGTGATCAATGTGGGAGATATGTCAAGATGTGTGTTTGTTTTGAGGACGGCTCTCTGGAGAGTCTTAGCAAAGAGGTCACAGGGATAATCAGAGCAATTCTCAGAGACACTGAGAACAAGCTCGACAATTCCCTCCTGGCACTTTCCCTGTAGGAGATACCGCAAGACGTTTCTGTAGATTGGGCACAGCGCTCTGCAGGGTGTTAGCAGAGACTTTCCCGGGACAGTGAAACCCTATGTCAGAGACACTGAGAAGAAGCCCCAATGTTCCCTCCAGGCACTTTCAGTGTGGGTGCCTTCTCCACGTGGTTCCTGGTTTCCCTGCAGCGCTGAAGAGAATGTTAGCAAAGAGGTAACCGGCACAGCGAAAACAGTACTCAAAGACAGGGAGAGCAAGCTCTCTCTTGGCACTTTGGATGTGGGACATACAGCGAGATGTTTGCTGCTTTTGCGTTTGGCTGTTGGGAGATTTACAGCACAAAGATATCTAGTTGATTTGAAGCAGTTCCGAGAAAGTCTAAACATAATCGCCACTTCTCCCTCCTGGCACTTTCCATGTGGGAGATATAGCAGGATGTATATTGGTTTTGAGGACAACTCAATGGACAGTGTAGGGAGAAAAGTTCCTGGCTCCTTGAATGCCGTTCCTGGAGACACTGCGATCAATGTGGGAGATATGTCAAGATGTGTGTTGGTTTTGAGGACGGCTCTCTGGAGAGTCTTAGCAAAGAGGTCACAGGGATAATCAGAGCAATTCTCAGAGACACTGAGAACAAGCTCGACAATTCCCTCCTGGCACTTTCCCTGTAGGAGATACCGCAAGACGTTTCTGTAGATTGGGCACAGCGCTCTGCAGGGTGTTAGCAGAGACTTTCCCGGGACAGTGAAACCCTATGTCAGAGACACTGAGAAGAAGCCCCAATGTTCCCTCCAGGCACTTTCAGTGTGGGTGCCTTCTCCACGTGGTTCCTGGTTTCCCTGCAGCGCTGAAGAGAATGTTAGCAAAGAGGTAACCGGCACAGCGAAAACAGTACTCAAAGAGAGGGAGAGCAAGCTCTCTCTTGGCACTTTGGATGTGGGACATACAGCGAGATGTTTGCTGCTTTTGCGTTTGGCTGTTGGGAGATTTACAGCACAAAGATATCTAGTTGATTTGAAGCAGTTCCGAGAAAGTCTAAACATAATCGCCACTTCTCCCTCCTGGCACTTTCCATGTGGGAGATATAGCTGGATGTATATTGGTTTTGAGGACAACTCAATGGACAGTGTAGGGAGAAAAGTTCCTGGCTCCTTGAATGCCGTTCCTGGAGACACTGCGATCAATGAGGGAGATATGTCAAGATGTGTGTTGGTTTTGAGGACGGCTCTCTGGAGAGTCTTAGCAAAGAGGTCACAGGGATAATCAGAGCAATTCTCAGAGACACTGAGAACAAGCTCGACAATTCCCTCCTGGCACTTTCCCTGTAGGAGATACCGCAAGACGTTTCTGTAGATTGGGCACAGCGCTCTGCAGGGTGTTAGCAGAGACTTTCCCGGGACAGTGAAACCCTATGTCAGAGACACTGAGAAGAAGCCCCAATGTTCCCTCCAGGCACTTTCAGTGTGGGTGCCTTCTCCACGTGGTTCCTGGTTTCCCTGCAGCGCTGAAGAGAATGTTAGCAAAGAGGTAACCGGCACAGCGAAAACAGTACTCAAAGAGAGGGAGAGCAAGCTCTCTCTTGGCACTTTGGATGTGGGACATACAGCGAGATGTTTGCTGCTTTTGCGTTTGGCTGTTGGGAGATTTACAGCACAAAGATATCTAGTTGATTTGAAGCAGTTCCGAGAAAGTCTAAACATAATCGCCACTTCTCCCTCCTGGCACTTTCCATGTGGGAGATATAGCAGGATGTATATTGGTTTTGAGGACAACTCAATGGACAGTGTAGGGAGAAAAGTTCCTGGCTCCTTGAATGCCGTTCCTGGAGACACTGCGATCAATGTGGGAGATATGTCAAGATGTGTGTTTGTTTTGAGGACGGCTCTCTGGAGAGTCTTAGCAAAGAGGTCACAGGGATAATCAGAGCAATTCTCAGAGACACTGAGAACAAGATGGACAGTTCCCTCCTGGCACTTTCCCTGTAGGAGATACCGCAAGACGTTTCTGTAGATTGGGCACAGCGCTCTGCAGGGTGTTAGCAGAGACTTTCCCGGGACAGTGAAACCCTATGTCAGAGACACTGAGAAGAAGCCCCAATGTTCCCTCCAGGCACTTTCAGTGTGGGTGCCTTCTCCACGTGGTTCCTGGTTTCCCTGCAGCGCTGAAGAGAATGTTAGCAAAGAGGTAACCGGCACAGCGAAAACAGTACTCAAAGACAGGGAGAGCAAGCTCTCTCTTGGCACTTTGGATGTGGGACATACAGCGAGATGTTTGCTGCTTTTGCGTTTGGCTGTTGGGAGATTTACAGCACAAAGATATCTAGTTGATTTGAAGCAGTTCCGAGAAAGTCTAAACATAATCGCCACTTCTCCCTCCTGGCACTTTCCATGTGGGAGATATAGCAGGATGTATATTGGTTTTGAGGACAACTCAATGGACAGTGTAGGGAGAAAAGTTCCTGGCTCCTTGAATGCCGTTCCTGGAGACACTGCGATCAATGAGGGAGATATGTCAAGATGTGTGTTGGTTTTGAGGACGGCTCTCTGGAGAGTCTTAGCAAAGAGGTCACAGGGATAATCAGAGCAATTCTCAGAGACACTGAGAACAAGATGGACAGTTCCCTCCTGGCACTTTCCCTGTAGGAGATACCGCAAGACGTTTCTGTAGATTGGGCACAGCGCTCTGCAGGGTGTTAGCAGAGACTTTCCCGGGACAGTGAAACCCTATGTCAGAGACACTGAGAAGAAGCCCCAATGTTCCCTCCAGGCACTTTCAGTGTGGGTGCCTTCTCCACGTGGTTCCTGGTTTCCCTGCAGCGCTGAAGAGAATGTTAGCAAAGAGGTAACCGGCACAGCGAAAACAGTACTCAAAGACAGGGAGAGCAAGCTCTCTCTTGGCACTTTGGATGTGGGACATACAGCGAGATGTTTGCTGCTTTTGCGTTTGGCTGTTGGGAGATTTACAGCACAAAGATATCTAGTTGATTTGAAGCAGTTCCGAGAAAGTCTAAACATAATCGCCACTTCTCCCTCCTGGCACTTTCCATGTGGGAGATATAGCAGGATGTATATTGGTTTTGAGGACAACTCAATGGACAGTGTAGGGAGAAAAGTTCCTGGCTCCTTGAATGCCGTTCCTGGAGACACTGCGATCAATGTGGGAGATATGTCAAGATGTGTGTTGGTTTTGAGGACGGCTCTCTGGAGAGTCTTAGCAAAGAGGTCACAGGGATAATCAGAGCAATTCTCAGAGACACTGAGAACAAGCTCGACAATTCCCTCCTGGCACTTTCCCTGTAGGAGATACCGCAAGACGTTTCTGTAGATTGGGCACAGCGCTCTGCAGGGTGTTAGCAGAGACTTTCCCGGGACAGTGAAACCCTATGTCAGAGACACTGAGAAGAAGCCCCAATGTTCCCTCCAGGCACTTTCAGTGTGGGTGCCTTCTCCACGTGGTTCCTGGTTTCCCTGCAGCGCTGAAGAGAATGTTAGCAAGGAGGTAACCGGCACAGCGAAAACAGTACTCAAAGAGAGGGAGAGCAAGCTCTCTCTTGGCACTTTGGATGTGGGACATACAGCGAGATGTTTGCTGCTTTTGCGTTTGGCTGTTGGGAGATTTACAGCACAAAGATATCTAGTTGATTTGAAGCAGTTCCGAGAAAGTCTAAACATAATCGCCACTTCTCCCTCCTGGCACTTTCCATGTGGGAGATATAGCAGGATGTATATTGGTTTTGAGGACAACTCAATGGACAGTGTAGGGAGAAAAGTTCCTGGCTCCTTGAATGCCGTTCCTGGAGACACTGCGATCAATGTGGGAGATATGTCAAGATGTGTGTTGGTTTTGAGGACGGCTCTCTGGAGAGTCTTAGCAAAGAGGTCACAGGGATAATCAGAGCAATTCTCAGAGACACTGAGAACAAGATGGACAGTTCCCTCCTGGCACTTTCCCTGTAGGAGATACCGCAAGACGTTTCTGTAGATTGGGCACAGCGCTCTGCAGGGTGTTAGCAGAGACTTTCCCGGGACAGTGAAACCCTATGTCAGAGACACTGAGAAGAAGCCCCAATGTTCCCTCCAGGCACTTTCAGTGTGGGTGCCTTCTCCACGTGGTTCCTGGTTTCCCTGCAGCGCTGAAGAGAATGTTAGCAAAGAGGTAACCGGCACAGCGAAAACAGTACTCAAAGAGAGGGAGAGCAAGCTCTCTCTTGGCACTTTGGATGTGGGACATACAGCGAGATGTTTGCTGCTTTTGCGTTTGGCTGTTGGGAGATTTACAGCACAAAGATATCTAGTTGATTTGAAGCAGTTCCGAGAAAGTCTAAACATAATCGCCACTTCTCCCTCCTGGCACTTTCCATGTGGGAGATATAGCAGGATGTATATTGGTTTTGAGGACAACTCAATGGACAGTGTAGGGAGAAAAGTTCCTGGCTCCTTGAATGCCGTTCCTGGAGACACTGCGATCAATGTGGGAGATATGTCAAGATGTGTGTTGGTTTTGAGGACGGCTCTCTGGAGAGTCTTAGCAAAGAGGTCACAGGGATAATCAGAGCAATTCTCAGAGACACTGAGAACAAGCTCGACAGTTCCCTCCTGGCACTTTCCCTGTAGGAGATACCGCAAGACGTTTCTGTAGATTGGGCACAGCGCTCTGCAGGGTGTTAGCAGAGACTTTCCCGGGACAGTGAAACCCTATGTCAGAGACACTGAGAAGAAGCCCCAATGTTCCCTCCAGGCACTTTCAGTGTGGGTGCCTTCTCCACGTGGTTCCTGGTTTTCCTGCAGCGCTGAAGAGAATGTTAGCAAAGAGGTAACCGGCACAGCGAAAACAGTACTCAAAGAGAGGGAGAGCAAGCTCTCTCTTGGCACTTTGGATGTGGGACATACAGCGAGATGTTTGCTGCTTTTGCGTTTGGCTGTTGGGAGATTTACAGCACAAAGATATCTAGTTGATTTGAAGCAGTTCCGAGAAAGTCTAAACATAATCGCCACTTCTCCCTCCTGGCACTTTCCATGTGGGAGATATAGCAGGATGTATATTGGTTTTGAGGACAACTCAATGGACAGTGTAGGGAGAAAAGTTCCTGGCTCCTTGAATGCCGTTCCTGGAGACACTGCGATCAATGAGGGAGATATGTCAAGATGTGTGTTGGTTTTGAGGACGGCTCTCTGGAGAGTCTTAGCAAAGAGGTCACAGGGATAATCAGAGCAATTCTCAGAGACACTGAGAACAAGATGGACAGTTCCCTCCTGGCACTTTCCCTGTAGGAGATACCGCAAGACGTTTCTGTAGATTGGGCACAGCGCTCTGCAGGGTGTTAGCAGAGACTTTCCCGGGACAGTGAAACCCTATGTCAGAGACACTGAGAAGAAGCCCCAATGTTCCCTCCAGGCACTTTCAGTGTGGGTGCCTTCTCCACGTGGTTCCTGGTTTCCCTGCAGCGCTGAAGAGAATGTTAGCAAAGAGGTAACCGGCACAGCGAAAACAGTACTCAAAGACAGGGAGAGCAAGCTCTCTCTTGGCACTTTGGATGTGGGACATACAGCGAGATGTTTGCTGCTTTTGCGTTTGGCTGTTGGGAGATTTACAGCACAAAGATATCTAGTTGATTTGAAGCAGTTCCGAGAAAGTCTAAACATAATCGCCACTTCTCCCTCCTGGCACTTTCCATGTGGGAGATATAGCAGGATGTATATTGGTTTTGAGGACAACTCAATGGACAGTGTAGGGAGAAAAGTTCCTGGCTCCTTGAATGCCGTTCCTGGAGACACTGCGATCAATGTGGGAGATATGTCAAGATGTGTGTTGGTTTTGAGGACGGCTCTCTGGAGAGTCTTAGCAAAGAGGTCACAGGGATAATCAGAGCAATTCTCAGAGACACTGAGAACAAGCTCGACAATTCCCTCCTGGCACTTTCCCTGTAGGAGATACCGCAAGACGTTTCTGTAGATTGGGCACAGCGCTCTGCAGGGTGTTAGCAGAGACTTTCCCGGGACAGTGAAACCCTATGTCAGAGACACTGAGAAGAAGCCCCAATGTTCCCTCCAGGCACTTTCAGTGTGGGTGCCTTCTCCACGTGGTTCCTGGTTTCCCTGCAGCGCTGAAGAGAATGTTAGCAAAGAGGTAACCGGCACAGCGAAAACAGTACTCAAAGACAGGGAGAGCAAGCTCTCTCTTGGCACTTTGGATGTGGGACATACAGCGAGATGTTTGCTGCTTTTGCGTTTGGCTGTTGGGAGATTTACAGCACAAAGATATCTAGTTGATTTGAAGCAGTTCCGAGAAAGTCTAAACATAATCGCCACTTCTCCCTCCTGGCACTTTCCATGTGGGAGATATAGCAGGATGTATATTGGTTTTGAGGACAACTCAATGGACAGTGTAGGGAGAAAAGTTCCTGGCTCCTTGAATGCCGTTCCTGGAGACACTGCGATCAATGTGGGAGATATGTCAAGATGTGTGTTGGTTTTGAGGACGGCTCTCTGGAGAGTCTTAGCAAAGAGGTCACAGGGATAATCAGAGCAATTCTCAGAGACACTGAGAACAAGCTCGACAATTCCCTCCTGGCAGTTTCCCTGTAGGAGATACCGCAAGACGTTTCTGTAGATTGGGCACAGCGCTCTGCAGGGTGTTAGCAGAGACTTTCCCGGGACAGTGAAACCCTATGTCAGAGACACTGAGAAGAAGCCCCAATGTTCCCTCCAGGCACTTTCAGTGTGGGTGCCTTCTCCACGTGGTTCCTGGTTTCCCTGCAGCGCTGAAGAGAATGTTAGCAAAGAGGTAACCGGCACAGCGAAAACAGTACTCAAAGACAGGGAGAGCAAGCTCTCTCTTGGCACTTTGGATGTGGGACATACAGCGAGATGTTTGCTGCTTTTGCGTTTGGCTGTTGGGAGATTTACAGCACAAAGATATCTAGTTGATTTGAAGCAGTTCCGAGGAAGTCTAAACATAATCGCCACTTCTCCCTCCTGGCACTTTCCATGTGGGAGATATAGCAGGATGTATATTGGTTTTGAGGACAACTCAATGGACAGTGTAGGGAGAAAAGTTCCTGGCTCCTTGAATGCCGTTCCTGGAGACACTGCGATCAATGAGGGAGATATGTCAAGATGTGTGTTGGTTTTGAGGACGGCTCTCTGGAGAGTCTTAGCAAAGAGGTCACAGGGATAATCAGAGCAATTCTCAGAGACACTGAGAACAAGCTCGACAGTTCCCTCCTGGCACTTTCCCTGTAGGAGATACCGCAAGACGTTTCTGTAGATTGGGCACAGCGCTCTGCAGGGTGTTAGCAGAGACTTTCCCGGGACAGTGAAACCCTATGTCAGAGACACTGAGAAGAAGCCCCAATGTTCCCTCCAGGCACTTTCAGTGTGGGTGCCTTCTCCACGTGGTTCCTGGTTTCCCTGCAGCGCTGAAGAGAATGTTAGCAAAGAGGTAACCGGCACAGCGAAAACAGTACTCAAAGAGAGGGAGAGCAAGCTCTCTCTTGGCACTTTGGATGTGGGACATACAGCGAGATGTTTGCTGCTTTTACGTTTGGCTGTTGGGAGATTTACAGCACAAAGATATCTAGTTGATTTGAAGCAGTTCCGAGAAAGTCTAAACATAATCGCCACTTCTCCCTCCTGGCACTTTCCATGTGGGAGATATAGCAGGATGTATATTGGTTTTGAGGACAACTCAATGGACAGTGTAGGGAGAAAAGTTCCTGGCTCCTTGAATGCCGTTCCTGGAGACACTGCGATCAATGTGGGAGATATGTCAAGATGTGTGTTGGTTTTGAGGACGGCTCTCTGGAGAGTCTTAGCAAAGAGGTCACAGGGATAATCAGAGCAATTCTCAGAGACACTGAGAACAAGCTCGACAATTCCCTCCTGGCACTTTCCCTGTAGGAGATACCGCAAGACGTTTCTGTAGATTGGGCACAGCGCTCTGCAGGGTGTTAGCAGAGACTTTCCCGGGACAGTGAAACCCTATGTCAGAGACACTGAGAAGAAGCCCCAATGTTCCCTCCAGGCACTTTCAGTGTGGGTGCCTTCTCCACGTGGTTCCTGGTTTCCCTGCAGCGCTGAAGAGAATGTTAGCAAAGAGGTAACCGGCACAGCGAAAACAGTACTCAAAGAGAGGGAGAGCAAGCTCTCTCTTGGCACTTTGGATGTGGGACATACAGCGAGATGTTTGCTGCTTTTGCGTTTGGCTGTTGGGAGATTTACAGCACAAAGATATCTAGTTGATTTGAAGCAGTTCCGAGAAAGTCTAAACATAATCGCCACTTCTCCCTCCTGGCACTTTCCATGTGGGAGATATAGCAGGATGTATATTGGTTTTGAGGACAACTCAATGGACAGTGTAGGGAGAAAAGTTCCTGGCTCCTTGAATGCCGTTCCTGGAGACACTGCGATCAATGTGGGAGATATGTCAAGATGTGTGTTTGTTTTGAGGACGGCTCTCTGGAGAGTCTTAGCAAAGAGGTCACAGGGATAATCAGAGCAATTCTCAGAGACACTGAGAACAAGCTCGACAGTTCCCTCCTGGCACTTTCCCTGTAGGAGATACCGCAAGACGTTTCTGTAGATTGGGCACAGCGCTCTGCAGGGTGTTAGCAGAGACTTTCCCGGGACAGTGAAACCCTATGTCAGAGACACTGAGAAGAAGCCCCAATGTTCCCTCCAGGCACTTTCAGTGTGGGTGCCTTCTCCACGTGGTTCCTGGTTTCCCTGCAGCGCTGAAGAGAATGTTAGCAAAGAGGTAACCGGCACAGCGAAAACAGTACTCAAAGAGAGGGAGAGCAAGCTCTCTCTTGGCACTTTGGATGTGGGACATACAGCGAGATGTTTGCTGCTTTTACGTTTGGCTGTTGGGAGATTTACAGCACAAAGATATCTAGTTGATTTGAAGCAGTTCCGAGAAAGTCTAAACATAATCGCCACTTCTCCCTCCTGGCACTTTCCATGTGGGAGATATAGCAGGATGTATATTGGTTTTGAGGACAACTCAATGGACAGTGTAGGGAGAAAAGTTCCTGGCTCCTTGAATGCCGTTCCTGGAGACACTGCGATCAATGTGGGAGATATGTCAAGATGTGTGTTGGTTTTGAGGACGGCTCTCTGGAGAGTCTTAGCAAAGAGGTCACAGGGATAATCAGAGCAATTCTCAGAGACACTGAGAACAAGCTCGACAATTCCCTCCTGGCACTTTCCCTGTAGGAGATACCGCAAGACGTTTCTGTAGATTGGGCACAGCGCTCTGCAGGGTGTTAGCAGAGACTTTCCCGGGACAGTGAAACCCTATGTCAGAGACACTGAGAAGAAGCCCCAATGTTCCCTCCAGGCACTTTCAGTGTGGGTGCCTTCTCCACGTGGTTCCTGGTTTCCCTGCAGCGCTGAAGAGAATGTTAGCAAAGAGGTAACCGGCACAGCGAAAACAGTACTCAAAGACAGGGAGAGCAAGCTCTCTCTTGGCACTTTGGATGTGGGACATACAGCGAGATGTTTGCTGCTTTTGCGTTTGGCTGTTGGGAGATTTACAGCACAAAGATATCTAGTTGATTTGAAGCAGTTCCGAGAAAGTCTAAACATAATCGCCACTTCTCCCTCCTGGCACTTTCCATGTGGGAGATATAGCAGGATGTATATTGGTTTTGAGGACAACTCAATGGACAGTGTAGGGAGAAAAGTTCCTGGCTCCTTGAATGCCGTTCCTGGAGACACTGCGATCAATGTGGGAGATATGTCAAGATGTGTGTTGGTTTTGAGGACGGCTCTCTGGAGAGTCTTAGCAAAGAGGTCACAGGGATAATCAGAGCAATTCTCAGAGACACTGAGAACAAGATGGACAGTTCCCTCCTGGCACTTTCCCTGTAGGAGATACCGCAAGACGTTTCTGTAGATTGGGCACAGCGCTCTGCAGGGTGTTAGCAGAGACTTTCCCGGGACAGTGAAACCCTATGTCAGAGACACTGAGAAGAAGCCCCAATGTTCCCTCCAGGCACTTTCAGTGTGGGTGCCTTCTCCACGTGGTTCCTGGTTTCCCTGCAGCGCTGAAGAGAATGTTAGCAAAGAGGTAACCGGCACAGCGAAAACAGTACTCAAAGACAGGGAGAGCAAGCTCTCTCTTGGCACTTTGGATGTGGGACATACAGCGAGATGTTTGCTGCTTTTGCGTTTGGCTGTTGGGAGATTTACAGCACAAAGATATCTAGTTGATTTGAAGCAGTTCCGAGAAAGTCTAAACATAATCGCCACTTCTCCCTCCTGGCACTTTCCATGTGGGAGATATAGCAGGATGTATATTGGTTTTGAGGACAACTCAATGGACAGTGTAGGGAGAAAAGTTCCTGGCTCCTTGAATGCCGTTCCTGGAGACACTGCGATCAATGAGGGAGATATGTCAAGATGTGTGTTGGTTTTGAGGACGGCTCTCTGGAGAGTCTTAGCAAAGAGGTCACAGGGATAATCAGAGCAATTCTCAGAGACACTGAGAACAAGCTCGACAATTCCCTCCTGGCACTTTCCCTGTAGGAGATACCGCAAGACGTTTCTGTAGATTGGGCACAGCGCTCTGCAGGGTGTTAGCAGAGACTTTCCCGGGACAGTGAAACCCTATGTCAGAGACACTGAGAAGAAGCCCCAATGTTCCCTCCAGGCACTTTCAGTGTGGGTGCCTTCTCCACGTGGTTCCTGGTTTCCCTGCAGCGCTGAAGAGAATGTTAGCAAAGAGGTAACCGGCACAGCGAAAACAGTACTCAAAGACAGGGAGAGCAAGCTCTCTCTTGGCACTTTGGATGTGGGACATACAGCGAGATGTTTGCTGCTTTTGCGTTTGGCTGTTGGGAGATTTACAGCACAAAGATATCTAGTTGATTTGAAGCAGTTCCGAGGAAGTCTAAACATAATCCCCACTTCTCCCTCCTGGCACTTTCCATGTGGGAGATATAGCAGGATGTATATTGGTTTTGAGGACAACTCAATGGACAGTGTAGGGAGAAAAGTTCCTGGCTCCTTGAATGCCGTTCCTGGAGACACTGCGATCAATGAGGGAGATATGTCAAGATGTGTGTTGGTTTTGAGGACGGCTCTCTGGAGAGTCTTAGCAAAGAGGTCACAGGGATAATCAGAGCAATTCTCAGAGACACTGAGAACAAGCTCGACAATTCCCTCCTGGCACTTTCCCTGTAGGAGATACCGCAAGACGTTTCTGTAGATTGGGCACAGCGCTCTGCAGGGTGTTAGCAGAGACTTTCCCGGGACAGTGAAACCCTATGTCAGAGACACTGAGAAGAAGCCCCAATGTTCCCTCCAGGCACTTTCAGTGTGGGTGCCTTCTCCACGTGGTTCCTGGTTTCCCTGCAGCGCTGAAGAGAATGTTAGCAAAGAGGTAACCGGCACAGCGAAAACAGTACTCAAAGACAGGGAGAGCAAGCTCTCTCTTGGCACTTTGGATGTGGGACATACAGCGAGATGTTTGCTGCTTTTGCGTTTGGCTGTTGGGAGATTTACAGCACAAAGATATCTAGTTGATTTGAAGCAGTTCCGAGAAAGTCTAAACATAATCGCCACTTCTCCCTCCTGGCACTTTCCATGTGGGAGATATAGCAGGATGTATATTGGTTTTGAGGACAACTCAATGGACAGTGTAGGGAGAAAAGTTCCTGGCTCCTTGAATGCCGTTCCTGGAGACACTGCGATCAATGAGGGAGATATGTCAAGATGTGTGTTGGTTTTGAGGACGGCTCTCTGGAGAGTCTTAGCAAAGAGGTCACAGGGATAATCAGAGCAATTCTCAGAGACACTGAGAACAAGCTCGACAATTCCCTCCTGGCACTTTCCCTGTAGGAGATACCGCAAGACGTTTCTGTAGATTGGGCACAGCGCTCTGCAGGGTGTTAGCAGAGACTTTCCCGGGACAGTGAAACCCTATGTCAGAGACACTGAGAAGAAGCCCCAATGTTCCCTCCAGGCACTTTCAGTGTGGGTGCCTTCTCCACGTGGTTCCTGGTTTCCCTGCAGCGCTGAAGAGAATGTTAGCAAAGAGGTAACCGGCACAGCGAAAACAGTACTCAAAGACAGGGAGAGCAAGCTCTCTCTTGGCACTTTGGATGTGGGACATACAGCGAGATGTTTGCTGCTTTTGCGTTTGGCTGTTGGGAGATTTACAGCACAAAGATATCTAGTTGATTTGAAGCAGTTCCGAGAAAGTCTAAACATAATCCCCACTTCTCCCTCCTGGCACTTTCCATGTGGGAGATATAGCAGGATGTATATTGGTTTTGAGGACAACTCAATGGACAGTGTAGGGAGAAAAGTTCCTGGCTCCTTGAATGCCGTTCCTGGAGACACTGCGATCAATGAGGGAGATATGTCAAGATGTGTGTTGGTTTTGAGGACGGCTCTCTGGAGAGTCTTAGCAAAGAGGTCACAGGGATAATCAGAGCAATTCTCAGAGACACTGAGAACAAGCTCGACAATTCCCTCCTGGCACTTTCCCTGTAGGAGATACCGCAAGACGTTTCTGTAGATTGGGCACAGCGCTCTGCAGGGTGTTAGCAGAGACTTTCCCGGGACAGTGAAACCCTATGTCAGAGACACTGAGAAGAAGCCCCAATGTTCCCTCCAGGCACTTTCAGTGTGGGTGCCTTCTCCACGTGGTTCCTGGTTTCCCTGCAGCGCTGAAGAGAATGTTAGCAAAGAGGTAACCGGCACAGCGAAAACAGTACTCAAAGACAGGGAGAGCAAGCTCTCTCTTGGCACTTTGGATGTGGGACATACAGCGAGATGTTTGCTGCTTTTGCGTTTGGCTGTTGGGAGATTTACAGCACAAAGATATCTAGTTGATTTGAAGCAGTTCCGAGGAAGTCTAAACATAATCCCCACTTCTCCCTCCTGGCACTTTCCATGTGGGAGATATAGCAGGATGTATATTGGTTTTGAGGACAACTCAATGGACAGTGTAGGGAGAAAAGTTCCTGGCTCCTTGAATGCCGTTCCTGGAGACACTGCGATCAATGAGGGAGATATGTCAAGATGTGTGTTGGTTTTGAGGACGGCTCTCTGGAGAGTCTTAGCAAAGAGGTCACAGGGATAATCAGAGCAATTCTCAGAGACACTGAGAACAAGCTCGACAATTCCCTCCTGGCACTTTCCCTGTAGGAGATACCGCAAGACGTTTCTGTAGATTGGGCACAGCGCTCTGCAGGGTGTTAGCAGAGACTTTCCCGGGACAGTGAAACCCTATGTCAGAGACACTGAGAAGAAGCCCCAATGTTCCCTCCAGGCACTTTCAGTGTGGGTGCCTTCTCCACGTGGTTCCTGGTTTCCCTGCAGCGCTGAAGAGAATGTTAGCAAAGAGGTAACCGGCACAGCGAAAACAGTACTCAAAGACAGGGAGAGCAAGCTCTCTCTTGGCACTTTGGATGTGGGACATACAGCGAGATGTTTGCTGCTTTTGCGTTTGGCTGTTGGGAGATTTACAGCACAAAGATATCTAGTTGATTTGAAGCAGTTCCGAGAAAGTCTAAACATAATCCCCACTTCTCCCTCCTGGCACTTTCCATGTGGGAGATATAGCAGGATGTATATTGGTTTTGAGGACAACTCAATGGACAGTGTAGGGAGAAAAGTTCCTGGCTCCTTGAATGCCGTTCCTGGAGACACTGCGATCAATGTGGGAGATATGTCAAGATGTGTGTTTGTTTTGAGGACGGCTCTCTGGAGAGTCTTAGCAAAGAGGTCACAGGGATAATCAGAGCAATTCTCAGAGACACTGAGAACAAGCTCGACAATTCCCTCCTGGCAGTTTCCCTGTAGGAGATACCGCAAGACGTTTCTGTAGATTGGGCACAGCGCTCTGCAGGGTGTTAGCAGAGACTTTCCCGGGACAGTGAAACCCTATGTCAGAGACACTGAGAAGAAGCCCCAATGTTCCCTCCAGGCACTTTCAGTGTGGGTGCCTTCTCCACGTGGTTCCTGGTTTCCCTGCAGCGCTGAAGAGAATGTTAGCAAAGAGGTAACCGGCACAGCGAAAACAGTACTCAAAGACAGGGAGAGCAAGCTCTCTCTTGGCACTTTGGATGTGGGACATACAGCGAGATGTTTGCTGCTTTTGCGTTTGGCTGTTGGGAGATTTACAGCACAAAGATATCTAGTTGATTTGAAGCAGTTCCGAGGAAGTCTAAACATAATCCCCACTTCTCCCTCCTGGCACTTTCCATGTGGGAGATATAGCAGGATGTATATTGGTTTTGAGGACAACTCAATGGACAGTGTAGGGAGAAAAGTTCCTGGCTCCTTGAATGCCGTTCCTGGAGACACTGCGATCAATGAGGGAGATATGTCAAGATGTGTGTTGGTTTTGAGGACGGCTCTCTGGAGAGTCTTAGCAAAGAGGTCACAGGGATAATCAGAGCAATTCTCAGAGACACTGAGAACAAGCTCGACAATTCCCTCCTGGCACTTTCCCTGTAGGAGATACCGCAAGACGTTTCTGTAGATTGGGCACAGCGCTCTGCAGGGTGTTAGCAGAGACTTTCCCGGGACAGTGAAACCCTATGTCAGAGACACTGAGAAGAAGCCCCAATGTTCCCTCCAGGCACTTTCAGTGTGGGTGCCTTCTCCACGTGGTTCCTGGTTTCCCTGCAGCGCTGAAGAGAATGTTAGCAAAGAGGTAACCGGCACAGCGAAAACAGTACTCAAAGACAGGGAGAGCAAGCTCTCTCTTGGCACTTTGGATGTGGGACATACAGCGAGATGTTTGCTGCTTTTGCGTTTGGCTGTTGGGAGATTTACAGCACAAAGATATCTAGTTGATTTGAAGCAGTTCCGAGAAAGTCTAAACATAATCGCCACTTCTCCCTCCTGGCACTTTCCATGTGGGAGATATAGCAGGATGTATATTGGTTTTGAGGACAACTCAATGGACAGTGTAGGGAGAAAAGTTCCTGGCTCCTTGAATGCCGTTCCTGGAGACACTGCGATCAATGTGGGAGATATGTCAAGATGTGTGTTGGTTTTGAGGACGGCTCTCTGGAGAGTCTTAGCAAAGAGGTCACAGGGATAATCAGAGCAATTCTCAGAGACACTGAGAACAAGCTCGACAATTCCCTCCTGGCACTTTCCCTGTAGGAGATACCGCAAGACGTTTCTGTAGATTGGGCACAGCGCTCTGCAGGGTGTTAGCAGAGACTTTCCCGGGACAGTGAAACCCTATGTCAGAGACACTGAGAAGAAGCCCCAATGTTCCCTCCAGGCACTTTCAGTGTGGGTGCCTTCTCCACGTGGTTCCTGGTTTCCCTGCAGCGCTGAAGAGAATGTTAGCAAAGAGGTAACCGGCACAGCGAAAACAGTACTCAAAGACAGGGAGAGCAAGCTCTCTCTTGGCACTTTGGATGTGGGACATACAGCGAGATGTTTGCTGCTTTTGCGTTTGGCTGTTGGGAGATTTACAGCACAAAGATATCTAGTTGATTTGAAGCAGTTCCGAGAAAGTCTAAACATAATCGCCACTTCTCCCTCCTGGCACTTTCCATGTGGGAGATATAGCTGGATGTATATTGGTTTTGAGGACAACTCAATGGACAGTGTAGGGAGAAAAGTTCCTGGCTCCTTGAATGCCGTTCCTGGAGACACTGCGATCAATGAGGGAGATATGTCAAGATGTGTGTTGGTTTTGAGGACGGCTCTCTGGAGAGTCTTAGCAAAGAGGTCACAGGGATAATCAGAGCAATTCTCAGAGACACTGAGAACAAGATGGACAGTTCCCTCCTGGCACTTTCCCTGTAGGAGATACCGCAAGACGTTTCTGTAGATTGGGCACAGCGCTCTGCAGGGTGTTAGCAGAGACTTTCCCGGGACAGTGAAACCCTATGTCAGAGACACTGAGAAGAAGCCCCAATGTTCCCTCCAGGCACTTTCAGTGTGGGTGCCTTCTCCACGTGGTTCCTGGTTTCCCTGCAGCGCTGAAGAGAATGTTAGCAAAGAGGTAACCGGCACAGCGAAAACAGTACTCAAAGACAGGGAGAGCAAGCTCTCTCTTGGCACTTTGGATGTGGGACATACAGCGAGATGTTTGCTGCTTTTGCGTTTGGCTGTTGGGAGATTTACAGCACAAAGATATCTAGTTGATTTGAAGCAGTTCCGAGAAAGTCTAAACATAATCGCCACTTCTCCCTCCTGGCACTTTCCATGTGGGAGATATAGCAGGATGTATATTGGTTTTGAGGACAACTCAATGGACAGTGTAGGGAGAAAAGTTCCTGGCTCCTTGAATGCCGTTCCTGGAGACACTGCGATCAATGAGGGAGATATGTCAAGATGTGTGTTGGTTTTGAGGACGGCTCTCTGGAGAGTCTTAGCAAAGAGGTCACAGGGATAATCAGAGCAATTCTCAGAGACACTGAGAACAAGATGGACAGTTCCCTCCTGGCACTTTCCCTGTAGGAGATACCGCAAGACGTTTCTGTAGATTGGGCACAGCGCTCTGCAGGGTGTTAGCAGAGACTTTCCCGGGACAGTGAAACCCTATGTCAGAGACACTGAGAAGAAGCCCCAATGTTCCCTCCAGGCACTTTCAGTGTGGGTGCCTTCTCCACGTGGTTCCTGGTTTCCCTGCAGCGCTGAAGAGAATGTTAGCAAAGAGGTAACCGGCACAGCGAAAACAGTACTCAAAGACAGGGAGAGCAAGCTCTCTCTTGGCACTTTGGATGTGGGACATACAGCGAGATGTTTGCTGCTTTTGCGTTTGGCTGTTGGGAGATTTACAGCACAAAGATATCTAGTTGATTTGAAGCAGTTCCGAGAAAGTCTAAACATAATCGCCACTTCTCCCTCCTGGCACTTTCCATGTGGGAGATATAGCAGGATGTATATTGGTTTTGAGGACAACTCAATGGACAGTGTAGGGAGAAAAGTTCCTGGCTCCTTGAATGCCGTTCCTGGAGACACTGCGATCAATGTGGGAGATATGTCAAGATGTGTGTTGGTTTTGAGGACGGCTCTCTGGAGAGTCTTAGCAAAGAGGTCACAGGGATAATCAGAGCAATTCTCAGAGACACTGAGAACAAGATGGACAGTTCCCTCCTGGCACTTTCCCTGTAGGAGATACCGCAAGACGTTTCTGTAGATTGGGCACAGCGCTCTGCAGGGTGTTAGCAGAGACTTTCCCGGGACAGTGAAACCCTATGTCAGAGACACTGAGAAGAAGCCCCAATGTTCCCTCCAGGCACTTTCAGTGTGGGTGCCTTCTCCACGTGGTTCCTGGTTTCCCTGCAGCGCTGAAGAGAATGTTAGCAAAGAGGTAACCGGCACAGCGAAAACAGTACTCAAAGACAGGGAGAGCAAGCTCTCTCTTGGCACTTTGGATGTGGGACATACAGCGAGATGTTTGCTGCTTTTGCGTTTGGCTGTTGGGAGATTTACAGCACAAAGATATCTAGTTGATTTGAAGCAGTTCCGAGAAAGTCTAAACATAATCGCCACTTCTCCCTCCTGGCACTTTCCATGTGGGAGATATAGCAGGATGTATATTGGTTTTGAGGACAACTCAATGGACAGTGTAGGGAGAAAAGTTCCTGGCTCCTTGAATGCCGTTCCTGGAGACACTGCGATCAATGAGGGAGATATGTCAAGATGTGTGTTGGTTTTGAGGACGGCTCTCTGGAGAGTCTTAGCAAAGAGGTCACAGGGATAATCAGAGCAATTCTCAGAGACACTGAGAACAAGCTCGACAATTCCCTCCTGGCACTTTCCCTGTAGGAGATACCGCAAGACGTTTCTGTAGATTGGGCACAGCGCTCTGCAGGGTGTTAGCAGAGACTTTCCCGGGACAGTGAAACCCTATGTCAGAGACACTGAGAAGAAGCCCCAATGTTCCCTCCAGGCACTTTCAGTGTGGGTGCCTTCTCCACGTGGTTCCTGGTTTCCCTGCAGCGCTGAAGAGAATGTTAGCAAAGAGGTAACCGGCACAGCGAAAACAGTACTCAAAGACAGGGAGAGCAAGCTCTCTCTTGGCACTTTGGATGTGGGACATACAGCGAGATGTTTGCTGCTTTTGCGTTTGGCTGTTGGGAGATTTACAGCACAAAGATATCTAGTTGATTTGAAGCAGTTCCGAGAAAGTCTAAACATAATCCCCACTTCTCCCTCCTGGCACTTTCCATGTGGGAGATATAGCAGGATGTATATTGGTTTTGAGGACAACTCAATGGACAGTGTAGGGAGAAAAGTTCCTGGCTCCTTGAATGCCGTTCCTGGAGACACTGCGATCAATGAGGGAGATATGTCAAGATGTGTGTTGGTTTTGAGGACGGCTCTCTGGAGAGTCTTAGCAAAGAGGTCACAGGGATAATCAGAGCAATTCTCAGAGACACTGAGAACAAGCTCGACAATTCCCTCCTGGCACTTTCCCTGTAGGAGATACCGCAAGACGTTTCTGTAGATTGGGCACAGCGCTCTGCAGGGTGTTAGCAGAGACTTTCCCGGGACAGTGAAACCCTATGTCAGAGACACTGAGAAGAAGCCCCAATGTTCCCTCCAGGCACTTTCAGTGTGGGTGCCTTCTCCACGTGGTTCCTGGTTTCCCTGCAGCGCTGAAGAGAATGTTAGCAAAGAGGTAACCGGCACAGCGAAAACAGTACTCAAAGACAGGGAGAGCAAGCTCTCTCTTGGCACTTTGGATGTGGGACATACAGCGAGATGTTTGCTGCTTTTGCGTTTGGCTGTTGGGAGATTTACAGCACAAAGATATCTAGTTGATTTGAAGCAGTTCCGAGGAAGTCTAAACATAATCCCCACTTCTCCCTCCTGGCACTTTCCATGTGGGAGATATAGCAGGATGTATATTGGTTTTGAGGACAACTCAATGGACAGTGTAGGGAGAAAAGTTCCTGGCTCCTTGAATGCCGTTCCTGGAGACACTGCGATCAATGAGGGAGATATGTCAAGATGTGTGTTGGTTTTGAGGACGGCTCTCTGGAGAGTCTTAGCAAAGAGGTCACAGGGATAATCAGAGCAATTCTCAGAGACACTGAGAACAAGCTCGACAATTCCCTCCTGGCACTTTCCCTGTAGGAGATACCGCAAGACGTTTCTGTAGATTGGGCACAGCGCTCTGCAGGGTGTTAGCAGAGACTTTCCCGGGACAGTGAAACCCTATGTCAGAGACACTGAGAAGAAGCCCCAATGTTCCCTCCAGGCACTTTCAGTGTGGGTGCCTTCTCCACGTGGTTCCTGGTTTCCCTGCAGCGCTGAAGAGAATGTTAGCAAAGAGGTAACCGGCACAGCGAAAACAGTACTCAAAGACAGGGAGAGCAAGCTCTCTCTTGGCACTTTGGATGTGGGACATACAGCGAGATGTTTGCTGCTTTTGCGTTTGGCTGTTGGGAGATTTACAGCACAAAGATATCTAGTTGATTTGAAGCAGTTCCGAGAAAGTCTAAACATAATCCCCACTTCTCCCTCCTGGCACTTTCCATGTGGGAGATATAGCAGGATGTATATTGGTTTTGAGGACAACTCAATGGACAGTGTAGGGAGAAAAGTTCCTGGCTCCTTGAATGCCGTTCCTGGAGACACTGCGATCAATGAGGGAGATATGTCAAGATGTGTGTTGGTTTTGAGGACGGCTCTCTGGAGAGTCTTAGCAAAGAGGTCACAGGGATAATCAGAGCAATTCTCAGAGACACTGAGAACAAGCTCGACAATTCCCTCCTGGCACTTTCCCTGTAGGAGATACCGCAAGACGTTTCTGTAGATTGGGCACAGCGCTCTGCAGGGTGTTAGCAGAGACTTTCCCGGGACAGTGAAACCCTATGTCAGAGACACTGAGAAGAAGCCCCAATGTTCCCTCCAGGCACTTTCAGTGTGGGTGCCTTCTCCACGTGGTTCCTGGTTTCCCTGCAGCGCTGAAGAGAATGTTAGCAAAGAGGTAACCGGCACAGCGAAAACAGTACTCAAAGACAGGGAGAGCAAGCTCTCTCTTGGCACTTTGGATGTGGGACATACAGCGAGATGTTTGCTGCTTTTGCGTTTGGCTGTTGGGAGATTTACAGCACAAAGATATCTAGTTGATTTGAAGCAGTTCCGAGGAAGTCTAAACATAATCCCCACTTCTCCCTCCTGGCACTTTCCATGTGGGAGATATAGCAGGATGTATATTGGTTTTGAGGACAACTCAATGGACAGTGTAGGGAGAAAAGTTCCTGGCTCCTTGAATGCCGTTCCTGGAGACACTGCGATCAATGAGGGAGATATGTCAAGATGTGTGTTGGTTTTGAGGACGGCTCTCTGGAGAGTCTTAGCAAAGAGGTCACAGGGATAATCAGAGCAATTCTCAGAGACACTGAGAACAAGCTCGACAATTCCCTCCTGGCACTTTCCCTGTAGGAGATACCGCAAGACGTTTCTGTAGATTGGGCACAGCGCTCTGCAGGGTGTTAGCAGAGACTTTCCCGGGACAGTGAAACCCTATGTCAGAGACACTGAGAAGAAGCCCCAATGTTCCCTCCAGGCACTTTCAGTGTGGGTGCCTTCTCCACGTGGTTCCTGGTTTCCCTGCAGCGCTGAAGAGAATGTTAGCAAAGAGGTAACCGGCACAGCGAAAACAGTACTCAAAGACAGGGAGAGCAAGCTCTCTCTTGGCACTTTGGATGTGGGACATACAGCGAGATGTTTGCTGCTTTTGCGTTTGGCTGTTGGGAGATTTACAGCACAAAGATATCTAGTTGATTTGAAGCAGTTCCGAGAAAGTCTAAACATAATCCCCACTTCTCCCTCCTGGCACTTTCCATGTGGGAGATATAGCAGGATGTATATTGGTTTTGAGGACAACTCAATGGACAGTGTAGGGAGAAAAGTTCCTGGCTCCTTGAATGCCGTTCCTGGAGACACTGCGATCAATGAGGGAGATATGTCAAGATGTGTGTTGGTTTTGAGGACGGCTCTCTGGAGAGTCTTAGCAAAGAGGTCACAGGGATAATCAGAGCAATTCTCAGAGACACTGAGAACAAGATGGACAGTTCCCTCCTGGCACTTTCCCTGTAGGAGATACCGCAAGACGTTTCTGTAGATTGGGCACAGCGCTCTGCAGGGTGTTAGCAGAGACTTTCCCGGGACAGTGAAACCCTATGTCAGAGACACTGAGAAGAAGCCCCAATGTTCCCTCCAGGCACTTTCAGTGTGGGTGCCTTCTCCACGTGGTTCCTGGTTTCCCTGCAGCGCTGAAGAGAATGTTAGCAAAGAGGTAACCGGGACAGTGAAAACAGTACTCAAAGAGAGGGAGAGCAAGCTCTCTCTTGGCACTTTGGATGTGGGACATACAGCGAGATGTTTGCTGCTTTTGCGTTTGGCTGTTGGGAGATTTACAGCACAAAGATATCTAGTTGATTTGAAGCAGTTCCGAGAAAGTCTAAACATAATCGCCACTTCTCCCTCCTGGCACTTTCCATGTGGGAGATATAGCAGGATGTATATTGGTTTTGAGGACAACTCAATGGACAGTGTAGGGAGAAAAGTTCCTGGCTCCTTGAATGCCGTTCCTGGAGACACTGCGATCAATGTGGGAGATATGTCAAGATGTGTGTTGGTTTTGAGGACGGCTCTCTGGAGAGTCTTAGCAAAGAGGTCACAGGGATAATCAGAGCAATTCTCAGAGACACTGAGAACAAGATGGACAGTTCCCTCCTGGCACTTTCCCTGTAGGAGATACCGCAAGACGTTTCTGTAGATTGGGCACAGCGCTCTGCAGGGTGTTAGCAGAGACTTTCCCGGGACAGTGAAACCCTATGTCAGAGACACTGAGAAGAAGCCCCAATGTTCCCTCCAGGCACTTTCAGTGTGGGTGCCTTCTCCACGTGGTTCCTGGTTTCCCTGCAGCGCTGAAGAGAATGTTAGCAAAGAGGTAACCGGCACAGCGAAAACAGTACTCAAAGACAGGGAGAGCAAGCTCTCTCTTGGCACTTTGGATGTGGGACATACAGCGAGATGTTTGCTGCTTTTGCGTTTGGCTGTTGGGAGATTTACAGCACAAAGATATCTAGTTGATTTGAAGCAGTTCCGAGAAAGTCTAAACATAATCGCCACTTCTCCCTCCTGGCACTTTCCATGTGGGAGATATAGCAGGATGTATATTGGTTTTGAGGACAACTCAATGGACAGTGTAGGGAGAAAAGTTCCTGGCTCCTTGAATGCCGTTCCTGGAGACACTGCGATCAATGTGGGAGATATGTCAAGATGTGTGTTGGTTTTGAGGACGGCTCTCTGGAGAGTCTTAGCAAAGAGGTCACAGGGATAATCAGAGCAATTCTCAGAGACACTGAGAACAAGATGGACAGTTCCCTCCTGGCACTTTCCCTGTAGGAGATACCGCAAGACGTTTCTGTAGATTGGGCACAGCGCTCTGCAGGGTGTTAGCAGAGACTTTCCCGGGACAGTGAAACCCTATGTCAGAGACACTGAGAAGAAGCCCCAATGTTCCCTCCAGGCACTTTCAGTGTGGGTGCCTTCTCCACGTGGTTCCTGGTTTCCCTGCAGCGCTGAAGAGAATGTTAGCAAAGAGGTAACCGGCACAGCGAAAACAGTACTCAAAGACAGGGAGAGCAAGCTCTCTCTTGGCACTTTGGATGTGGGACATACAGCGAGATGTTTGCTGCTTTTGCGTTTGGCTGTTGGGAGATTTACAGCACAAAGATATCTAGTTGATTTGAAGCAGTTCCGAGGAAGTCTAAACATAATCCCCACTTCTCCCTCCTGGCACTTTCCATGTGGGAGATATAGCAGGATGTATATTGGTTTTGAGGACAACTCAATGGACAGTGTAGGGAGAAAAGTTCCTGGCTCCTTGAATGCCGTTCCTGGAGACACTGCGATCAATGAGGGAGATATGTCAAGATGTGTGTTGGTTTTGAGGACGGCTCTCTGGAGAGTCTTAGCAAAGAGGTCACGGGGATAATCAGAGCAATTCTCAGAGACACTGAGAACAAGCTCGACAATTCCCTCCTGGCACTTTCCCTGTAGGAGATACCGCAAGACGTTTCTGTAGATTGGGCACAGCGCTCTGCAGGGTGTTAGCAGAGACTTTCCCGGGACAGTGAAACCCTATGTCAGAGACACTGAGAAGAAGCCCCAATGTTCCCTCCAGGCACTTTCAGTGTGGGTGCCTTCTCCACGTGGTTCCTGGTTTCCCTGCAGCGCTGAAGAGAATGTTAGCAAAGAGGTAACCGGCACAGCGAAAACAGTACTCAAAGACAGGGAGAGCAAGCTCTCTCTTGGCACTTTGGATGTGGGACATACAGCGAGATGTTTGCTGCTTTTGCGTTTGGCTGTTGGGAGATTTACAGCACAAAGATATCTAGTTGATTTGAAGCAGTTCCGAGGAAGTCTAAACATAATCCCCACTTCTCCCTCCTGGCACTTTCCATGTGGGAGATATAGCAGGATGTATATTGGTTTTGAGGACAACTCAATGGACAGTGTAGGGAGAAAAGTTCCTGGCTCCTTGAATGCCGTTCCTGGAGACACTGCGATCAATGACGGAGATATGTCAAGATGTGTGTTGGTTTTGAGGACGGCTCTCTGGAGAGTCTTAGCAAAGAGGTCACAGGGATAATCAGAGCAATTCTCAGAGACACTGAGAACAAGATGGACAGTTCCCTCCTGGCACTTTCCCTGTAGGAGATACCGCAAGACGTTTCTGTAGATTGGGCACAGCGCTCTGCAGGGTGTTAGCAGAGACTTTCCCGGGACAGTGAAACCCTATGTCAGAGACACTGAGAAGAAGCCCCAATGTTCCCTCCAGGCACTTTCAGTGTGGGTGCCTTCTCCACGTGGTTCCTGGTTTCCCTGCAGCGCTGAAGAGAATGTTAGCAAAGAGGTAACCGGCACAGCGAAAACAGTACTCAAAGACAGGGAGAGCAAGCTCTCTCTTGGCACTTTGGATGTGGGACATACAGCGAGATGTTTGCTGCTTTTGCGTTTGGCTGTTGGGAGATTTACAGCACAAAGATATCTAGTTGATTTGAAGCAGTTCCGAGAAAGTCTAAACATAATCGCCACTTCTCCCTCCTGGCACTTTCCATGTGGGAGATATAGCAGGATGTATATTGGTTTTGAGGACAACTCAATGGACAGTGTAGGGAGAAAAGTTCCTGGCTCCTTGAATGCCGTTCCTGGAGACACTGCGATCAATGAGGGAGATATGTCAAGATGTGTGTTGGTTTTGAGGACGGCTCTCTGGAGAGTCTTAGCAAAGAGGTCACAGGGATAATCAGAGCAATTCTCAGAGACACTGAGAACAAGATGGACAGTTCCCTCCTGGCACTTTCCCTGTAGGAGATACCGCAAGACGTTTCTGTAGATTGGGCACAGCGCTCTGCAGGGTGTTAGCAGAGACTTTCCCGGGACAGTGAAACCCTATGTCAGAGACACTGAGAAGAAGCCCCAATGTTCCCTCCAGGCACTTTCAGTGTGGGTGCCTTCTCCACGTGGTTCCTGGTTTCCCTGCAGCGCTGAAGAGAATGTTAGCAAAGAGGTAACCGGCACAGCGAAAACAGTACTCAAAGAGAGGGAGAGCAAGCTCTCTCTTGGCACTTTGGATGTGGGACATACAGCGAGATGTTTGCTGCTTTTGCGTTTGGCTGTTGGGAGATTTACAGCACAAAGATATCTAGTTGATTTGAAGCAGTTCCGAGAAAGTCTAAACATAATCGCCACTTCTCCCTCCTGGCACTTTCCATGTGGGAGATATAGCAGGATGTATATTGGTTTTGAGGACAACTCAATGGACAGTGTAGGGAGAAAAGTTCCTGGCTCCTTGAATGCCGTTCCTGGAGACACTGCGATCAATGAGGGAGATATGTCAAGATGTGTGTTGGTTTTGAGGACGGCTCTCTGGAGAGTCTTAGCAAAGAGGTCACAGGGATAATCAGAGCAATTCTCAGAGACACTGAGAACAAGATGGACAGTTCCCTCCTGGCACTTTCCCTGTAGGAGATACCGCAAGACGTTTCTGTAGATTGGGCACAGCGCTCTGCAGGGTGTTAGCAGAGACTTTCCCGGGACAGTGAAACCCTATGTCAGAGACACTGAGAAGAAGCCCCAATGTTCCCTCCAGGCACTTTCAGTGTGGGTGCCTTCTCCACGTGGTTCCTGGTTTCCCTGCAGCGCTGAAGAGAATGTTAGCAAAGAGGTAACCGGCACAGCGAAAACAGTACTCAAAGAGAGGGAGAGCAAGCTCTCTCTTGGCACTTTGGATGTGGGACATACAGCGAGATGTTTGCTGCTTTTGCGTTTGGCTGTTGGGAGATTTACAGCACAAAGATATCTAGTTGATTTGAAGCAGTTCCGAGAAAGTCTAAACATAATCGCCACTTCTCCCTCCTGGCACTTTCCATGTGGGAGATATAGCAGGATGTATATTGGTTTTGAGGACAACTCAATGGACAGTGTAGGGAGAAAAGTTCCTGGCTCCTTGAATGCCGTTCCTGGAGACACTGCGATCAATGAGGGAGATATGTCAAGATGTGTGTTGGTTTTGAGGACGGCTCTCTGGAGAGTCTTAGCAAAGAGGTCACAGGGATAATCAGAGCAATTCTCAGAGACACTGAGAACAAGATGGACAGTTCCCTCCTGGCACTTTCCCTGTAGGAGATACCGCAAGACGTTTCTGTAGATTGGGCACAGCGCTCTGCAGGGTGTTAGCAGAGACTTTCCCGGGACAGTGAAACCCTATGTCAGAGACACTGAGAAGAAGCCCCAATGTTCCCTCCAGGCACTTTCAGTGTGGGTGCCTTCTCCACGTGGTTCCTGGTTTCCCTGCAGCGCTGAAGAGAATGTTAGCAAAGAGGTAACCGGGACAGTGAAAACAGTACTCAAAGAGAGGGAGAGCAAGCTCTCTCTTGGCACTTTGGATGTGGGACATACAGCGAGATGTTTGCTGCTTTTGCGTTTGGCTGTTGGGAGATTTACAGCACAAAGATATCTAGTTGATTTGAAGCAGTTCCGAGAAAGTCTAAACATAATCGCCACTTCTCCCTCCTGGCACTTTCCATGTGGGAGATATAGCAGGATGTATATTGGTTTTGAGGACAACTCAATGGACAGTGTAGGGAGAAAAGTTCCTGGCTCCTTGAATGCCGTTCCTGGAGACACTGCGATCAATGTGGGAGATATGTCAAGATGTGTGTTGGTTTTGAGGACGGCTCTCTGGAGAGTCTTAGCAAAGAGGTCACAGGGATAATCAGAGCAATTCTCAGAGACACTGAGAACAAGCTCGACAATTCCCTCCTGGCACTTTCCCTGTAGGAGATACCGCAAGACGTTTCTGTAGATTGGGCACAGCGCTCTGCAGGGTGTTAGCAGAGACTTTCCCGGGACAGTGAAACCCTATGTCAGAGACACTGAGAAGAAGCCCCAATGTTCCCTCCAGGCACTTTCAGTGTGGGTGCCTTCTCCACGTGGTTCCTGGTTTCCCTGCAGCGCTGAAGAGAATGTTAGCAAAGAGGTAACCGGGACAGTGAAAACAGTACTCAAAGACAGGGAGAGCAAGCTCTCTCTTGGCACTTTGGATGTGGGACATACAGCGAGATGTTTGCTGCTTTTGCGTTTGGCTGTTGGGAGATTTACAGCACAAAGATATCTAGTTGATTTGAAGCAGTTCCGAGAAAGTCTAAACATAATCGCCACTTCTCCCTCCTGGCACTTTCCATGTGGGAGATATAGCAGGATGTATATTGGTTTTGAGGACAACTCAATGGACAGTGTAGGGAGAAAAGTTCCTGGCTCCTTGAATGCCGTTCCTGGAGACACTGCGATCAATGAGGGAGATATGTCAAGATGTGTGTTGGTTTTGAGGACGGCTCTCTGGAGAGTCTTAGCAAAGAGGTCACAGGGATAATCAGAGCAATTCTCAGAGACACTGAGAACAAGATGGACAGTTCCCTCCTGGCACTTTCCCTGTAGGAGATACCGCAAGACGTTTCTGTAGATTGGGCACAGCGCTCTGCAGGGTGTTAGCAGAGACTTTCCCGGGACAGTGAAACCCTATGTCAGAGACACTGAGAAGAAGCCCCAATGTTCCCTCCAGGCACTTTCAGTGTGGGTGCCTTCTCCACGTGGTTCCTGGTTTCCCTGCAGCGCTGAAGAGAATGTTAGCAAAGAGGTAACCGGCACAGCGAAAACAGTACTCAAAGAGAGGGAGAGCAAGCTCTCTCTTGGCACTTTGGATGTGGGACATACAGCGAGATGTTTGCTGCTTTTGCGTTTGGCTGTTGGGAGATTTACAGCACAAAGATATCTAGTTGATTTGAAGCAGTTCCGAGAAAGTCTAAACATAATCGCCACTTCTCCCTCCTGGCACTTTCCATGTGGGAGATATAGCAGGATGTATATTGGTTTTGAGGACAACTCAATGGACAGTGTAGGGAGAAAAGTTCCTGGCTCCTTGAATGCCGTTCCTGGAGACACTGCGATCAATGTGGGAGATATGTCAAGATGTGTGTTGGTTTTGAGGACGGCTCTCTGGAGAGTCTTAGCAAAGAGGTCACAGGGATAATCAGAGCAATTCTCAGAGACACTGAGAACAAGATGGACAGTTCCCTCCTGGCACTTTCCCTGTAGGAGATACCGCAAGACGTTTCTGTAGATTGGGCACAGCGCTCTGCAGGGTGTTAGCAGAGACTTTCCCGGGACAGTGAAACCCTATGTCAGAGACACTGAGAAGAAGCCCCAATGTTCCCTCCAGGCACTTTCAGTGTGGGTGCCTTCTCCACGTGGTTCCTGGTTTCCCTGCAGCGCTGAAGAGAATGTTAGCAAAGAGGTAACCGGGACAGTGAAAACAGTACTCAAAGACAGGGAGAGCAAGCTCTCTCTTGGCACTTTGGATGTGGGACATACAGCGAGATGTTTGCTGCTTTTGCGTTTGGCTGTTGGGAGATTTACAGCACAAAGATATCTAGTTGATTTGAAGCAGTTCCGAGAAAGTCTAAACATAATCGCCACTTCTCCCTCCTGGCACTTTCCATGTGGGAGATATAGCAGGATGTATATTGGTTTTGAGGACAACTCAATGGACAGTGTAGGGAGAAAAGTTCCTGGCTCCTTGAATGCCGTTCCTGGAGACACTGCGATCAATGAGGGAGATATGTCAAGATGTGTGTTGGTTTTGAGGACGGCTCTCTGGAGAGTCTTAGCAAAGAGGTCACAGGGATAATCAGAGCAATTCTCAGAGACACTGAGAACAAGCTCGACAGTTCCCTCCTGGCACTTTCCCTGTAGGAGATACCGCAAGACGTTTCTGTAGATTGGGCACAGCGCTCTGCAGGGTGTTAGCAGAGACTTTCCCGGGACAGTGAAACCCTATGTCAGAGACACTGAGAAGAAGCCCCAATGTTCCCTCCAGGCACTTTCAGTGTGGGTGCCTTCTCCACGTGGTTCCTGGTTTCCCTGCAGCGCTGAAGAGAATGTTAGCAAAGAGGTAACCGGGACAGTGAAAACAGTACTCAAAGACAGGGAGAGCAAGCTCTCTCTTGGCACTTTGGATGTGGGACATACAGCGAGATGTTTGCTGCTTTTGCGTTTGGCTGTTGGGAGATTTACAGCACAAAGATATCTAGTTGATTTGAAGCAGTTCCGAGGAAGTCTAAACATAATCGCCACTTCTCCCTCCTGGCACTTTCCATGTGGGAGATATAGCAGGATGTATATTGGTTTTGAGGACAACTCAATGGACAGTGTAGGGAGAAAAGTTCCTGGCTCCTTGAATGCCGTTCCTGGAGACACTGCGATCAATGAGGGAGATATGTCAAGATGTGTGTTGGTTTTGAGGACGGCTCTCTGGAGAGTCTTAGCAAAGAGGTCACAGGGATAATCAGAGCAATTCTCAGAGACACTGAGAACAAGATGGACAGTTCCCTCCTGGCACTTTCCCTGTAGGAGATACCGCAAGACGTTTCTGTAGATTGGGCACAGCGCTCTGCAGGGTGTTAGCAGAGACTTTCCCGGGACAGTGAAACCCTATGTCAGAGACACTGAGAAGAAGCCCCAATGTTCCCTCCAGGCACTTTCAGTGTGGGTGCCTTCTCCACGTGGTTCCTGGTTTCCCTGCAGCGCTGAAGAGAATGTTAGCAAAGAGGTAACCGGCACAGCGAAAACAGTACTCAAAGAGAGGGAGAGCAAGCTCTCTCTTGGCACTTTGGATGTGGGACATACAGCGAGATGTTTGCTGCTTTTGCGTTTGGCTGTTGGGAGATTTACAGCACAAAGATATCTAGTTGATTTGAAGCAGTTCCGAGAAAGTCTAAACATAATCGCCACTTCTCCCTCCTGGCACTTTCCATGTGGGAGATATAGCAGGATGTATATTGGTTTTGAGGACAACTCAATGGACAGTGTAGGGAGAAAAGTTCCTGGCTCCTTGAATGCCGTTCCTGGAGACACTGCGATCAATGTGGGAGATATGTCAAGATGTGTGTTGGTTTTGAGGACGGCTCTCTGGAGAGTCTTAGCAAAGAGGTCACAGGGATAATCAGAGCAATTCTCAGAGACACTGAGAACAAGATGGACAGTTCCCTCCTGGCACTTTCCCTGTAGGAGATACCGCAAGACGTTTCTGTAGATTGGGCACAGCGCTCTGCAGGGTGTTAGCAGAGACTTTCCCGGGACAGTGAAACCCTATGTCAGAGACACTGAGAAGAAGCCCCAATGTTCCCTCCAGGCACTTTCAGTGTGGGTGCCTTCTCCACGTGGTTCCTGGTTTCCCTGCAGCGCTGAAGAGAATGTTAGCAAAGAGGTAACCGGCACAGCGAAAACAGTACTCAAAGACAGGGAGAGCAAGCTCTCTCTTGGCACTTTGGATGTGGGACATACAGCGAGATGTTTGCTGCTTTTGCGTTTGGCTGTTGGGAGATTTACAGCACAAAGATATCTAGTTGATTTGAAGCAGTTCCGAGAAAGTCTAAACATAATCGCCACTTCTCCCTCCTGGCACTTTCCATGTGGGAGATATAGCAGGATGTATATTGGTTTTGAGGACAACTCAATGGACAGTGTAGGGAGAAAAGTTCCTGGCTCCTTGAATGCCGTTCCTGGAGACACTGCGATCAATGAGGGAGATATGTCAAGATGTGTGTTGGTTTTGAGGACGGCTCTCTGGAGAGTCTTAGCAAAGAGGTCACAGGGATAATCAGAGCAATTCTCAGAGACACTGAGAACAAGATGGACAGTTCCCTCCTGGCACTTTCCCTGTAGGAGATACCGCAAGACGTTTCTGTAGATTGGGCACAGCGCTCTGCAGGGTGTTAGCAGAGACTTTCCCGGGACAGTGAAACCCTATGTCAGAGACACTGAGAAGAAGCCCCAATGTTCCCTCCAGGCACTTTCAGTGTGGGTGCCTTCTCCACGTGGTTCCTGGTTTCCCTGCAGCGCTGAAGAGAATGTTAGCAAAGAGGTAACCGGGACAGTGAAAACAGTACTCAAAGACAGGGAGAGCAAGCTCTCTCTTGGCACTTTGGATGTGGGACATACAGCGAGATGTTTGCTGCTTTTGCGTTTGGCTGTTGGGAGATTTACAGCACAAAGATATCTAGTTGATTTGAAGCAGTTCCGAGAAAGTCTAAACATAATCGCCACTTCTCCCTCCTGGCACTTTCCATGTGGGAGATATAGCAGGATGTATATTGGTTTTGAGGACAACTCAATGGACAGTGTAGGGAGAAAAGTTCCTGGCTCCTTGAATGCCGTTCCTGGAGACACTGCGATCAATGAGGGAGATATGTCAAGATGTGTGTTGGTTTTGAGGACGGCTCTCTGGAGAGTCTTAGCAAAGAGGTCACAGGGATAATCAGAGCAATTCTCAGAGACACTGAGAACAAGATGGACAGTTCCCTCCTGGCACTTTCCCTGTAGGAGATACCGCAAGACGTTTCTGTAGATTGGGCACAGCGCTCTGCAGGGTGTTAGCAGAGACTTTCCCGGGACAGTGAAACCCTATGTCAGAGACACTGAGAAGAAGCCCCAATGTTCCCTCCAGGCACTTTCAGTGTGGGTGCCTTCTCCACGTGGTTCCTGGTTTCCCTGCAGCGCTGAAGAGAATGTTAGCAAAGAGGTAACCGGGACAGTGAAAACAGTACTCAAAGAGAGGGAGAGCAAGCTCTCTCTTGGCACTTTGGATGTGGGACATACAGCGAGATGTTTGCTGCTTTTGCGTTTGGCTGTTGGGAGATTTACAGCACAAAGATATCTAGTTGATTTGAAGCAGTTCCGAGAAAGTCTAAACATAATCGCCACTTCTCCCTCCTGGCACTTTCCATGTGGGAGATATAGCAGGATGTATATTGGTTTTGAGGACAACTCAATGGACAGTGTAGGGAGAAAAGTTCCTGGCTCCTTGAATGCCGTTCCTGGAGACACTGCGATCAATGAGGGAGATATGTCAAGATGTGTGTTGGTTTTGAGGACGGCTCTCTGGAGAGTCTTAGCAAAGAGGTCACAGGGATAATCAGAGCAATTCTCAGAGACACTGAGAACAAGATGGACAGTTCCCTCCTGGCACTTTCCCTGTAGGAGATACCGCAAGACGTTTCTGTAGATTGGGCACAGCGCTCTGCAGGGTGTTAGCAGAGACTTTCCCGGGACAGTGAAACCCTATGTCAGAGACACTGAGAAGAAGCCCCAATGTTCCCTCCAGGCACTTTCAGTGTGGGTGCCTTCTCCACGTGGTTCCTGGTTTCCCTGCAGCGCTGAAGAGAATGTTAGCAAAGAGGTAACCGGCACAGCGAAAACAGTACTCAAAGAGAGGGAGAGCAAGCTCTCTCTTGGCACTTTGGATGTGGGACATACAGCGAGATGTTTGCTGCTTTTGCGTTTGGCTGTTGGGAGATTTACAGCACAAAGATATCTAGTTGATTTGAAGCAGTTCCGAGAAAGTCTAAACATAATCGCCACTTCTCCCTCCTGGCACTTTCCATGTGGGAGATATAGCAGGATGTATATTGGTTTTGAGGACAACTCAATGGACAGTGTAGGGAGAAAAGTTCCTGGCTCCTTGAATGCCGTTCCTGGAGACACTGCGATCAATGAGGGAGATATGTCAAGATGTGTGTTGGTTTTGAGGACGGCTCTCTGGAGAGTCTTAGCAAAGAGGTCACAGGGATAATCAGAGCAATTCTCAGAGACACTGAGAACAAGCTCGACAATTCCCTCCTGGCACTTTCCCTGTAGGAGATACCGCAAGACGTTTCTGTAGATTGGGCACAGCGCTCTGCAGGGTGTTAGCAGAGACTTTCCCGGGACAGTGAAACCCTATGTCAGAGACACTGAGAAGAAGCCCCAATGTTCCCTCCAGGCACTTTCAGTGTGGGTGCCTTCTCCACGTGGTTCCTGGTTTCCCTGCAGCGCTGAAGAGAATGTTAGCAAAGAGGTAACCGGGACAGTGAAAACAGTACTCAAAGACAGGGAGAGCAAGCTCTCTCTTGGCACTTTGGATGTGGGACATACAGCGAGATGTTTGCTGCTTTTGCGTTTGGCTGTTGGGAGATTTACAGCACAAAGATATCTAGTTGATTTGAAGCAGTTCCGAGAAAGTCTAAACATAATCGCCACTTCTCCCTCCTGGCACTTTCCATGTGGGAGATATAGCAGGATGTATATTGGTTTTGAGGACAACTCAATGGACAGTGTAGGGAGAAAAGTTCCTGGCTCCTTGAATGCCGTTCCTGGAGACACTGCGATCAATGAGGGAGATATGTCAAGATGTGTGTTGGTTTTGAGGACGGCTCTCTGGAGAGTCTTAGCAAAGAGGTCACAGGGATAATCAGAGCAATTCTCAGAGACACTGAGAACAAGATGGACAGTTCCCTCCTGGCACTTTCCCTGTAGGAGATACCGCAAGACGTTTCTGTAGATTGGGCACAGCGCTCTGCAGGGTGTTAGCAGAGACTTTCCCGGGACAGTGAAACCCTATGTCAGAGACACTGAGAAGAAGCCCCAATGTTCCCTCCAGGCACTTTCAGTGTGGGTGCCTTCTCCACGTGGTTCCTGGTTTCCCTGCAGCGCTGAAGAGAATGTTAGCAAAGAGGTAACCGGCACAGCGAAAACAGTACTCAAAGAGAGGGAGAGCAAGCTCTCTCTTGGCACTTTGGATGTGGGACATACAGCGAGATGTTTGCTGCTTTTGCGTTTGGCTGTTGGGAGATTTACAGCACAAAGATATCTAGTTGATTTGAAGCAGTTCCGAGAAAGTCTAAACATAATCGCCACTTCTCCCTCCTGGCACTTTCCATGTGGGAGATATAGCAGGATGTATATTGGTTTTGAGGACAACTCAATGGACAGTGTAGGGAGAAAAGTTCCTGGCTCCTTGAATGCCGTTCCTGGAGACACTGCGATCAATGTGGGAGATATGTCAAGATGTGTGTTGGTTTTGAGGACGGCTCTCTGGAGAGTCTTAGCAAAGAGGTCACAGGGATAATCAGAGCAATTCTCAGAGACACTGAGAACAAGATGGACAGTTCCCTCCTGGCACTTTCCCTGTAGGAGATACCGCAAGACGTTTCTGTAGATTGGGCACAGCGCTCTGCAGGGTGTTAGCAGAGACTTTCCCGGGACAGTGAAACCCTATGTCAGAGACACTGAGAAGAAGCCCCAATGTTCCCTCCAGGCACTTTCAGTGTGGGTGCCTTCTCCACGTGGTTCCTGGTTTCCCTGCAGCGCTGAAGAGAATGTTAGCAAAGAGGTAACCGGGACAGTGAAAACAGTACTCAAAGACAGGGAGAGCAAGCTCTCTCTTGGCACTTTGGATGTGGGACATACAGCGAGATGTTTGCTGCTTTTGCGTTTGGCTGTTGGGAGATTTACAGCACAAAGATATCTAGTTGATTTGAAGCAGTTCCGAGAAAGTCTAAACATAATCGCCACTTCTCCCTCCTGGCACTTTCCATGTGGGAGATATAGCAGGATGTATATTGGTTTTGAGGACAACTCAATGGACAGTGTAGGGAGAAAAGTTCCTGGCTCCTTGAATGCCGTTCCTGGAGACACTGCGATCAATGAGGGAGATATGTCAAGATGTGTGTTGGTTTTGAGGACGGCTCTCTGGAGAGTCTTAGCAAAGAGGTCACAGGGATAATCAGAGCAATTCTCAGAGACACTGAGAACAAGCTCGACAATTCCCTCCTGGCACTTTCCCTGTAGGAGATACCGCAAGACGTTTCTGTAGATTGGGCACAGCGCTCTGCAGGGTGTTAGCAGAGACTTTCCCGGGACAGTGAAACCCTATGTCAGAGACACTGAGAAGAAGCCCCAATGTTCCCTCCAGGCACTTTCAGTGTGGGTGCCTTCTCCACGTGGTTCCTGGTTTCCCTGCAGCGCTGAAGAGAATGTTAGCAAAGAGGTAACCGGGACAGTGAAAACAGTACTCAAAGACAGGGAGAGCAAGCTCTCTCTTGGCACTTTGGATGTGGGACATACAGCGAGATGTTTGCTGCTTTTGCGTTTGGCTGTTGGGAGATTTACAGCACAAAGATATCTAGTTGATTTGAAGCAGTTCCGAGAAAGTCTAAACATAATCGCCACTTCTCCCTCCTGGCACTTTCCATGTGGGAGATATAGCAGGATGTATATTGGTTTTGAGGACAACTCAATGGACAGTGTAGGGAGAAAAGTTCCTGGCTCCTTGAATGCCGTTCCTGGAGACACTGCGATCAATGAGGGAGATATGTCAAGATGTGTGTTGGTTTTGAGGACGGCTCTCTGGAGAGTCTTAGCAAAGAGGTCACAGGGATAATCAGAGCAATTCTCAGAGACACTGAGAACAAGATGGACAGTTCCCTCCTGGCACTTTCCCTGTAGGAGATACCGCAAGACGTTTCTGTAGATTGGGCACAGCGCTCTGCAGGGTGTTAGCAGAGACTTTCCCGGGACAGTGAAACCCTATGTCAGAGACACTGAGAAGAAGCCCCAATGTTCCCTCCAGGCACTTTCAGTGTGGGTGCCTTCTCCACGTGGTTCCTGGTTTCCCTGCAGCGCTGAAGAGAATGTTAGCAAAGAGGTAACCGGCACAGCGAAAACAGTACTCAAAGAGAGGGAGAGCAAGCTCTCTCTTGGCACTTTGGATGTGGGACATACAGCGAGATGTTTGCTGCTTTTGCGTTTGGCTGTTGGGAGATTTACAGCACAAAGATATCTAGTTGATTTGAAGCAGTTCCGAGAAAGTCTAAACATAATCGCCACTTCTCCCTCCTGGCACTTTCCATGTGGGAGATATAGCAGGATGTATATTGGTTTTGAGGACAACTCAATGGACAGTGTAGGGAGAAAAGTTCCTGGCTCCTTGAATGCCGTTCCTGGAGACACTGCGATCAATGTGGGAGATATGTCAAGATGTGTGTTGGTTTTGAGGACGGCTCTCTGGAGAGTCTTAGCAAAGAGGTCACAGGGATAATCAGAGCAATTCTCAGAGACACTGAGAACAAGATGGACAGTTCCCTCCTGGCACTTTCCCTGTAGGAGATACCGCAAGACGTTTCTGTAGATTGGCACAGCGCTCTGCAGGGTGTTAGCAGAGACTTTCCCGGGACAGTGAAACCCTATGTCAGAGACACTGAGAAGAAGCCCCAATGTTCCCTCCAGGCACTTTCAGTGTGGGTGCCTTCTCCACGTGGTTCCTGGTTTCCCTGCAGCGCTGAAGAGAATGTTAGCAAAGAGGTAACCGGGACAGCGAAAACAGTACTCAAAGAGAGGGAGAGCAAGCTCTCTCTTGGCACTTTGGATGTGGGACATACAGCGAGATGTTTGCTGCTTTTGCGTTTGGCTGTTGGGAGATTTACAGCACAAAGATATCTAGTTGATTTGAAGCAGTTCCGAGAAAGTCTAAACATAATCGCCACTTCTCCCTCCTGGCACTTTCCATGTGGGAGATATAGCAGGATGTATATTGGTTTTGAGGACAACTCAATGGACAGTGTAGGGAGAAAAGTTCCTGGCTCCTTGAATGCCGTTCCTGGAGACACTGCGATCAATGAGGGAGATATGTCAAGATGTGTGTTGGTTTTGAGGACGGCTCTCTGGAGAGTCTTAGCAAAGAGGTCACAGGGATAATCAGAGCAATTCTCAGAGACACTGAGAACAAGATGGACAGTTCCCTCCTGGCACTTTCCCTGTAGGAGATACCGCAAGACGTTTCTGTAGATTGGGCACAGCGCTCTGCAGGGTGTTAGCAGAGACTTTCCCGGGACAGTGAAACCCTATGTCAGAGACACTGAGAAGAAGCCCCAATGTTCCCTCCAGGCACTTTCAGTGTGGGTGCCTTCTCCACGTGGTTCCTGGTTTCCCTGCAGCGCTGAAGAGAATGTTAGCAAAGAGGTAACCGGCACAGCGAAAACAGTACTCAAAGACAGGGAGAGCAAGCTCTCTCTTGGCACTTTGGATGTGGGACATACAGCGAGATGTTTGCTGCTTTTGCGTTTGGCTGTTGGGAGATTTACAGCACAAAGATATCTAGTTGATTTGAAGCAGTTCCGAGAAAGTCTAAACATAATCGCCACTTCTCCCTCCTGGCACTTTCCATGTGGGAGATATAGCAGGATGTATATTGGTTTTGAGGACAACTCAATGGACAGTGTAGGGAGAAAAGTTCCTGGCTCCTTGAATGCCGTTCCTGGAGACACTGCGATCAATGAGGGAGATATGTCAAGATGTGTGTTGGTTTTGAGGACGGCTCTCTGGAGAGTCTTAGCAAAGAGGTCACAGGGATAATCAGAGCAATTCTCAGAGACACTGAGAACAAGATGGACAGTTCCCTCCTGGCACTTTCCCTGTAGGAGATACCGCAAGACGTTTCTGTAGATTGGGCACAGCGCTCTGCAGGGTGTTAGCAGAGACTTTCCGGGACAGTGAAACCCTATGTCAGAGACACTGAGAAGAAGCCCCAATGTTCCCTCCAGGCACTTTCAGTGTGGGTGCCTTCTCCACGTGGTTCCTGGTTTCCCTGCAGCGCTGAAGAGAATGTTAGCAAAGAGGTAACCGGCACAGCGAAAACAGTACTCAAAGAGAGGGAGAGCAAGCTCTCTCTTGGCACTTTGGATGTGGGACATACAGCGAGATGTTTGCTGCTTTTGCGTTTGGCTGTTGGGAGATTTACAGCACAAAGATATCTAGTTGATTTGAAGCAGTTCCGAGAAAGTCTAAACATAATCGCCACTTCTCCCTCCTGGCACTTTCCATGTGGGAGATATAGCAGGATGTATATTGGTTTTGAGGACAACTCAATGGACAGTGTAGGGAGAAAAGTTCCTGGCTCCTTGAATGCCGTTCCTGGAGACACTGCGATCAATGTGGGAGATATGTCAAGATGTGTGTTGGTTTTGAGGACGGCTCTCTGGAGAGTCTTAGCAAAGAGGTCACAGGGATAATCAGAGCAATTCTCAGAGACACTGAGAACAAGATGGACAGTTCCCTCCTGGCACTTTCCCTGTAGGAGATACCGCAAGACGTTTCTGTAGATTGGGCACAGCGCTCTGCAGGGTGTTAGCAGAGACTTTCCCGGGACAGTGAAACCCTATGTCAGAGACACTGAGAAGAAGCCCCAATGTTCCCTCCAGGCACTTTCAGTGTGGGTGCCTTCTCCACGTGGTTCCTGGTTTCCCTGCAGCGCTGAAGAGAATGTTAGCAAAGAGGTAACCGGGACAGTGAAAACAGTACTCAAAGACAGGGAGAGCAAGCTCTCTCTTGGCACTTTGGATGTGGGACATACAGCGAGATGTTTGCTGCTTTTGCGTTTGGCTGTTGGGAGATTTACAGCACAAAGATATCTAGTTGATTTGAAGCAGTTCCGAGAAAGTCTAAACATAATCGCCACTTCTCCCTCCTGGCACTTTCCATGTGGGAGATATAGCAGGATGTATATTGGTTTTGAGGACAACTCAATGGACAGTGTAGGGAGAAAAGTTCCTGGCTCCTTGAATGCCGTTCCTGGAGACACTGCGATCAATGAGGGAGATATGTCAAGATGTGTGTTGGTTTTGAGGACGGCTCTCTGGAGAGTCTTAGCAAAGAGGTCACAGGGATAATCAGAGCAATTCTCAGAGACACTGAGAACAAGATGGACAGTTCCCTCCTGGCACTTTCCCTGTAGGAGATACCGCAAGACGTTTCTGTAGATTGGGCACAGCGCTCTGCAGGGTGTTAGCAGAGACTTTCCCGGGACAGTGAAACCCTATGTCAGAGACACTGAGAAGAAGCCCCAATGTTCCCTCCAGGCACTTTCAGTGTGGGTGCCTTCTCCACGTGGTTCCTGGTTTCCCTGCAGCGCTGAAGAGAATGTTAGCAAAGAGGTAACCGGCACAGCGAAAACAGTACTCAAAGACAGGGAGAGCAAGCTCTCTCTTGGCACTTTGGATGTGGGACATACAGCGAGATGTTTGCTGCTTTTGCGTTTGGCTGTTGGGAGATTTACAGCACAAAGATATCTAGTTGATTTGAAGCAGTTCCGAGAAAGTCTAAACATAATCGCCACTTCTCCCTCCTGGCACTTTCCATGTGGGAGATATAGCAGGATGTATATTGGTTTTGAGGACAACTCAATGGACAGTGTAGGGAGAAAAGTTCCTGGCTCCTTGAATGCCGTTCCTGGAGACACTGCGATCAATGAGGGAGATATGTCAAGATGTGTGTTGGTTTTGAGGACGGCTCTCTGGAGAGTCTTAGCAAAGAGGTCACAGGATAATCAGAGCAATTCTCAGAGACACTGAGAACAAGATGGACAGTTCCCTCCTGGCACTTTCCCTGTAGGAGATACCGCAAGACGTTTCTGTAGATTGGGCACAGCGCTCTGCAGGGTGTTAGCAGAGACTTTCCCGGGACAGTGAAACCCTATGTCAGAGACACTGAGAAGAAGCCCCAATGTTCCCTCCAGGCACTTTCAGTGTGGGTGCCTTCTCCACGTGGTTCCTGGTTTCCCTGCAGCGCTGAAGAGAATGTTAGCAAAGAGGTAACCGGGACAGCGAAAACAGTACTCAAAGACAGGGAGAGCAAGCTCTCTCTTGGCACTTTGGATGTGGGACATACAGCGAGATGTTTGCTGCTTTTGCGTTTGGCTGTTGGGAGATTTACAGCACAAAGATATCTAGTTGATTTGAAGCAGTTCCGAGAAAGTCTAAACATAATCGCCACTTCTCCCTCCTGGCACTTTCCATGTGGGAGATATAGCAGGATGTATATTGGTTTTGAGGACAACTCAATGGACAGTGTAGGGAGAAAAGTTCCTGGCTCCTTGAATGCCGTTCCTGGAGACACTGCGATCAATGAGGGAGATATGTCAAGATGTGTGTTGGTTTTGAGGACGGCTCTCTGGAGAGTCTTAGCAAAGAGGTCACAGGGATAATCAGAGCAATTCTCAGAGACACTGAGAACAAGCTCGACAATTCCCTCCTGGCACTTTCCCTGTAGGAGATACCGCAAGACGTTTCTGTAGATTGGGCACAGCGCTCTGCAGGGTGTTAGCAGAGACTTTCCCGGGACAGTGAAACCCTATGTCAGAGACACTGAGAAGAAGCCCCAATGTTCCCTCCAGGCACTTTCAGTGTGGGTGCCTTCTCCACGTGGTTCCTGGTTTCCCTGCAGCGCTGAAGAGAATGTTAGCAAAGAGGTAACCGGCACAGCGAAAACAGTACTCAAAGAGAGGGAGAGCAAGCTCTCTCTTGGCACTTTGGATGTGGGACATACAGCGAGATGTTTGCTGCTTTTGCGTTTGGCTGTTGGGAGATTTACAGCACAAAGATATCTAGTTGATTTGAAGCAGTTCCGAGAAAGTCTAAACATAATCGCCACTTCTCCCCTCCTGGCACTTTCCATGTGGGAGATATAGCAGGATGTATATTGGTTTTGAGGACAACTCAATGGACAGTGTAGGGAGAAAAGTTCCTGGCTCCTTGAATGCCGTTCCTGGAGACACTGCGATCAATGTGGGAGATATGTCAAGATGTGTGTTGGTTTTGAGGACGGCTCTCTGGAGAGTCTTAGCAAAGAGGTCACAGGGATAATCAGAGCAATTCTCAGAGACACTGAGAACAAGATGGACAGTTCCCTCCTGGCACTTTCCCTGTAGGAGATACCGCAAGACGTTTCTGTAGATTGGGCACAGCGCTCTGCAGGGTGTTAGCAGAGACTTTCCCGGGACAGTGAAACCCTATGTCAGAGACACTGAGAAGAAGCCCCAATGTTCCCTCCAGGCACTTTCAGTGTGGGTGCCTTCTCCACGTGGTTCCTGGTTTCCCTGCAGCGCTGAAGAGAATGTTAG